>NC_085991.1:907496-962496 GCF_030014385.1 Trichomycterus rosablanca | reverse complement strand
GAATTTAGAGTTTTGGGAATTTACAATACTGGGAATTTAGGACACTGGGAATTTACACTTTTGGGAATTTAGTGTTTTGGAAATTTAGAGTTTTGGGAATATGTGGCACTGGAAATTTAGAGTTCTGGGAATTTAGGACACTGGGAATTTTGGGAATTTAGCATTTTGGGAATTTAGAGTCTTGGGAATTTAGAGTTTTAGGAATATAGGGCACTGCAGGTATGAGACCTGGACCGTGCGAGTTTAGCGCTTAGAGCTGTTTAGATAAAGGTTGAGGGTTCGAATCCGAACTGCTGCTCCGGGATGTAGCCTGGGGTGTACACCGTGCTGGAAATACTGATCGCTGATTGGCTGGTGGCTCATGGCATTTACACGCCCTCCGAACAACATCAGCGAAACATTCTACAACCATTTAAGTGCAAAAGTATGTGGACACCCGACCGAGAGCTCGCTGGACATTCTGTTCATCCTCATGTCTGTGGGAATTTGTGCTCACTGTTAAAGAAGAACTGGACCTCGGAGCGACATCAGAAGCTCTTTGGTTTGAAACCCATATAAGCTTCCTGTTATCAGCCAGGGATTGTTGGATTATAACAAAAAGAACGTTGAAGAGTGTGTTGCCATGATGTCTTTGCTCAGCTGTTCTGTGCCAGGCGCACCGCAACCCTGACCAGGTTGATGCGATGCAGCCATCTGAGAAAGCGGAGGAGTGAAGGAGATACGGATCAATACGGTGATGTGATACGACCTCGAATCTGGAGGACACGAATATTTTCGTCCCTTTCTAACCGACACACACACACACACACACACACACACACACACACACACACACACACACACACACACACACATCTAGCTGTCCAACAGCTTAGCAAACCCTTGATCAAGTGTGTGAGTACTCTCAGTGCCGGGAAACACAGAGAGTGTGTGTGTGTGAGTGTGTGTGTGTGTGTGTGTGTGTGTGTGTGTGAGTGTGTGTGTGTGTGTGAGTGTGTGTGTGAGAGTGTGTGTGTGTGTGTGTGAGTGAGAGAGCAGCCAAATTAATAAAGCGTTTGGCCCTCGTTCCCGCCCATCAATTTCTGTAATGTAATTGGCGTCAGCGACGGCAGCGAGACTTCAGCGAGATCTCACCGAGAGAATCCACACGTCTCAGCCTGGACCCTCAGACGCTGCTGATAATAATTAACAATCCATTATTTTAAGATTCCCCGTATTTAGGGGCCGGATCGAGGGCGAGTGACATCACCACGCCCCGGCGCCCGGCGGGCACCGCTCCAGCGTCTCCGTGGTGACTCGGCGTTCCTGCCAGCGTCTCGTAATAATCAGATTGGGAATCTTCCGCAGACCCGGAGCTCAGGATGACATCATCCTTTGCGTCTTCAGCCCTCGATTCTGCTGACTCCTGTCTGGCCGCGCCCGCCCTGCCCCGCCCGCCCTCTATGCCCCCTCGAGGTCAGCGAGGTCGTGTTCTGAGTGTGGACAGGAGGAGCCTGGTGCCTTCACGACTTTTATTCCTTCTTGCAACACGCTTCATCGTGGTCGAGGTCACGGTGGGTCCTGTGCACCCGGAAACACTTGGTGTAGAGCAGAAATACACCCAGCGCACGGGTACGAATCTGTCACGCATTTACTTACTCACTCACAACCAATCAACCAATCCACCTTCTGCATGTTTTTAAGAGGTGAGAGGAAACCGGAGTCCTTGGAACAATTTAGAGCAAATGTGAGATATAGGGCACTGGGTATTTAGAATTTGGGGAATTTAGGGCACTGGGAATATTGACTTTTGGGAATATAGATCACTGGGAATTCGGGGCACTGGGAATATACAGCACTGGAAATTTAGAGTTTTGGGAATATAGAGCACTGGTAATATACAGCACTGGGAATATAGGGCACTGGGAATTTAGAGTTCTAAGAATATAGGGGACGGAATATAGGGCACTGGGAATTTAGAGTTTGGGAAATATAGGGCACTGGGAATTTAGAGTTTGGGGAATTTGGGGCACTGGAAATTTACAGCACTGGGAATTCAGAGTTTGGGGAACATAGAGCACTGGGAATTCAGAGTTTTGGGAATATAGTGCACTGGGAATTTAGAGTTTGGGGAATTTGGAGCACTGGAAATTTACAGCACTGGGAATTTAAAGTTTTGGTAATTTAGAATTTCGGGAATATAGAGCACTGGGAATATAGTACACTGGGAATATACAGCACTGGGAATTTTGAGTTTTGGGAATATAGGGCACTGGGAATATAGGGCACTGGGAATATAGAGCACTCTGAATATAGGATACTGGGAATATAGGGGCAACACACTGACATTCACTTAGTCACAACCAATCCACCTTCTGCATGTTTTTTCAAGGTAAGAGGAAACCGAAGTCCTTGGAGAAATTAAGAGGATATATGGACATTTAGGGCACTGGGAATATTGACCTTTGTGAATGTAGAGCACTGGGAATATACAGTTCAGTCAATAACAGGTAGTGGAAGGTAGTTTTGCGAAGGTGTCCACATACTTTTGACCATTTTCCTCACATATATCAGCCTGTTGAGGGACTGGGGACAGAGTCAGGACCAGTCATCCACAATCCAGCGTTCCTGGAGCAGAGATGAGCAGATCCTCGGCGTGGTCTTCATGGACCATGACCGGGCTCACATGGTTCCAGTGTTCCATGTTCTAGTGTTCCGTGTTCTCCGCATGTTTGTTTGTGAGGGTGCGGCTGAAGTGACGCGGCGCATCCGGCAGTGATGTTTGTTTAGCGTTTCTCCAGCGGTTCATCCATCCTCACCTCGAGGTGAGAACGTCCAGACTGTCGTTCTGCTCCTGAACCTAAAAAAAACTGTTACTGCAGGGGTCAGCGACTACACACACACACACACACACACACACACACACACTGGGATTAGAGCAAGGAAAGGTGAGGAGGGGTGAGAGGGGCGAGAGGGACGAGGGTCAGAATCAGGGAATGCAGTGACCAGTGTGGTATTTTGGAGAGTGTGAGAACATGTCCTTCACGCTGTGTTGCTTGATGGATATCCGGTTCCAAAACCACAGGCTTCAGAAAAACCCAACAACACTGTACCTACTGTGAAGGATGGTGGAGGTAGTATCAGGCTCTAAGACTGTTTAGCTGCCAGTGAACCTTGAATCCAACTGGGTGAACCTGCAGCACGATGGACCAGTATGGAGAAATATGCCAGTGTGTGTGTGATTGTATATATATATATATATATATATATATATATATATACAGTGTATCACAAAAGTGAGTACACCCCTCACATTTCTGCAGATATTTAAGTATATCTTTTCATGGGACAACACTGACAAAATGACACTTTGACACAATGAAAAGTAGTCTGTGTGCAGCTTATATAACAGTGTAAATTTATTCTTCCCTCAAAATAACTCAATATACAGCCATTAATGTCTAAACCACCGGCAACAAAAGTGAGTACACCCCTTAGTGAAAGTTCCTGAAGTGTCAATATTTTGTGTGGCCACCATTATTTCCCAGAACTGCCTTAACTCTCCTGGGCATGGAGTTTAACAGAGCTTCACAGGTTGCCACTGGAATGCTTTTCCACTCCTCCATGACGACATCACGGAGCTGGCGGATATTCGAGACTTTGCGCTCCTCCACCTTCCGCTTGAGGATGCCCCAAAGATGTTCTATTGGGTTTAGGTCTGGAGACATGCTTGGCCAGTCCATCACCTTTACCCTCAGCCTCTTCAATAAAGCAGTGGTCGTCTTAGAGGTGTATTTGGGGTCATTATCATGCTGGAACACTGCCCTGCGACCCAGTTTCCGGAGGGAGGGGATCATGCTCTGCTTCAGTATTTCACAGTACATATTGGAGTTCACGTGTCCCTCAATGAAATGTAACTCCCCAACACCTGCTGCACTCATGCAGCCCCAGACCATGGCATTCCCACCACCATGCTTGACTGTAGGCATGACACACTTATCTTTGTACTCCTCACCTGATTGCCGCCACACATGCTTGAGACCATCTGAACCAAACAAATTAATCTTGGTCTCATCAGACCATAGGACATGGTTCCAGTAATCCATGTCCTTTGTTGACATGTCTTCAGCAAACTGTTTGCGGGCTTTCTTGTGTAGAGACTTCAGAAGAGGCTTCGTTCTGGGGTGACAGCCATGCAGACCAATTTGATGTAGTGTGCGGCGTATGGTCTGAGCACTGACAGGCTGACCCCCCACCTTTTCAATCTCTGCAGCAATGCTGACAGCACTCCTGCGCCTATCTTTCAAAGACAGCAGTTGGATGTGACGCTGAGCACGTGCACTCAGCTTCTTTGGACGACCAACACGAGGTCTGTTCTGAGTGGACCCTGCTCTTTTAAAACGCTGGATGATCTTGGCCACTGTGCTGCAGCTCAGTTTCAGGGTGTTGGCCATCTTCATGTAGCGCAACAATTCGTCTTTTAAGATCCTCAGAGAGTTCTTTGCCATGAGGTGCCATGTTGGAACTTTCAGTGACCAGTATGAGAGAGTGTGAGAGCTGTACTACTAAATTGAACACACCTGCTCCCTATGCACACCTGAGACCTAGTAACACTAACAAATCACATGACATTTTGGAGGGAAAATGACAAGCAGTGCTCAATTTGGACATTTAGGGGTGTAGTCTCTTAGGGGTGTACTCACTTTTGTTGCCGGTGGTTTAGACATTAATGGCTGTATATTGAGTTATTTTGAGGGAAGAATAAATTTACACTGTTATATAAGCTGCACACAGACTACTTTTCATTGTGTCAAAGTGTCATTTTGTCAGTGTTGTCCCATGAAAAGATATACTTAAATATCTGCAGAAATGTGAGGGGTGTACTCACTTTTGTGATACACTGTATATATATATATATATATATATATATATATACAGGGGTTGGACAAAATAACTGAAACACCTGTCATTTTAGTGTGGGAGGTTTCATGGCTAAATTGGACCAGTCTGGTGGCCAATCTTCATTAATTGCACATTGCACCAGTAAGAGCAGAGTGTGAAGGTTCAATTAGCAGGGTAAGAGCACAGTTTTGCTCAAAATATTGCAATGCACACAACATTATGGGTGACATACCAGAGTTCAAAAGAGGATTGTTGGTGCACGTCTTGCTGGCGCATCTGTGACCAAGACAGCAAGTATTTGTGATGTATCAAGAGCCACGGTATCCAGGGTAATGTCAGCATACCACCAAGAAGGACAAACCACATCCAACAGGATTAACTGTGGACGCAAGAGGAAGCTGTCTGAAAGGGATGTTCGGGTGCTAACCCGGATTGTATCCAAAAAACATAAAACCACGGCTGCCCAAATCACGGCAGAATTAAATGTGCACCTCAACTCTCCTGTTTCCACCAGAACTGTCCGTCGGGAGCTCCACAGGGTCGATATACACGGCCGGGCTGCTATAGCCAAACCTTCGGTCACTCGTGCCGATGCCAAACGTCGGTTTCAATGGTGCAAGGAGCGCAAATCTTGGGCTGTGGACAATGTGAAACATGTATTGTTCTCTGATGAGTCCACCTTTACTGTTTTCCCCACATCCGGGAGAGTTACGGTGTGGAGAAGCCCCAAAGAAGCGTACCACCCAGACTGTTGCATGCCCAGAGTGAAGCATGGGGGTGGATCAGTGATGGTTTGGGCTGCCATATCATGGCATTCCCTTGGCCCAATACTTGTGCTAGATGGGCGCGTCACTGCCAAGGACTACCGAACCATTCTGGAGGACCATGTGCATCCAATGGCGGTGCCGTGTATCAGGATGACAATGCACCAATACACACAGCAAGACTGGTGAAAGATTGGTTTGATGAACATGAAAGTGAAGTTGAACATCTCCCATGGCCTGCACAGTCACCAGATCTAAATATTATTGAGCCAATTTGGGGTGTTTTGGAGAAGCGAGTCAGGAAACGTTTTCCTCCACCAGCATCACGTAGTGACCTGGCCACTATCCTGCAAGAAGAATGGCTTAAAATCCCTCTGACCACTGTGCAGGACTTGTATATGTCATTTCCAAGACGAATTGACGCTGTATTGGCCGCAAAAGGAGGCCCTACACCATACTAATAAATTATTGTGGTCTAAAACCAGGTGTTTCAGTTATTTTGTCCAACCCCTGTATATATATATATATATATATATATATATTATATATGAGTGTGTGTGTATATATATATGAGTGTGTGTGTATATATATGAGTGTGTGTGTGTATATATGAGTGTGTGTGTGTATATATATGAGTGTGTGTGTATATATATATGAGTGTGTGTGTATATATATATATGAGTGTGTGTGTATATATATATGAGTGTGTGTGTATATATGAGTGTGTGTGTATATATATATGAGTGTGTGTATATATATGAGTGTGTGTATATATATGAGTGTGTGTGTGTATATATGAGTGTGTGTGTGTATATATATGAGTGTGTGTGTATATATATGAGTGTGTGTGTGTATATATGAGTGTGTGTGTGTATATATATGAGTGTGTGTATATATATGAGTGTGTGTGTATATATGAGTGTGTGTGTATATATATATATGAGTGTGTGTATATATATGAGTGTGTGTATATATATGAGTGTGTGTGTGTATATATGAGTGTGTGTGTGTGTATATATATGAGTGTGTGTGTATATATATATGAGTGTGTGTATATATATGAGTGTGTGTGTGTATATATGAGTGTGTGTGTGTGTATATATATGAGTGTGTGTATATATATATATGAGTGTGTGTGTATATATGAGTGTGTGTGTATATATATATATGAGTGTGTGTATATATATGAGTGTGTGTGTGTATATATATGAGTGTGTGTGTGTGTATATATATGAGTGTGTGTATATATATATATATGAGTGTGTGTGTATATATATATGAGTGTGTGTGTGTATACAGTGCCTTGCAAAAGTATTCACCCCCCTGGGCATTTTTCGTGTTTTGTTGGCTCACAACGTGAAATTAAAATGGATTGTTTGGGGGTTTGCATCATTTCATTTACAGAACAGGCCTACATCGTTGAAGATGTGAATTTTTTTTTATTGTGAAGCAAACAACAAATAAGACAAAATAACAGAAAACTTCAATGTGCATAACTATTCACCCCCCTAATGTCAGTACTTTGTAGAGCCACCTTTTGCAGCAATTATAGCTGCAAGTCGCTTTGGATAAGTTTGTATGAGTTTGCCACATCTAGCCACTGGGATTTTTGCCCATTCCTCAAGGCAAAACTGCTCTAGCTCTTTCAAGCTGGATGGTTTCCGCTGGTGAACAGCAATCTTCAAGTCTGACCACAGATTCTCAATTGGATTGAGGTCTGGGCTTTGACTAGGCCATTCCAACACATTTAAATGTTTCGCCTTAAACCACTCGAGTGTTGCTTTTGCAGTATGCTTAGGGTCATTGTCCTGCTGAAAGGTAAACCTCCATCCCAGTCTCAAATCACTGGCAGACTGAAACAGATTTTGCTCAAGAATATCCCTGTATTTAGCACCATCCATCTTTCCCTCGATTCTGACCAGTTTCCCAGTCCCTGCTGCTGAGAAACATCCCCACAGCATGATGCTGCCACCACCATGTTTCACTGTGGGAATGGTGTTCTTGGGGTGATGAGATGTGTTGGGTTTGCGCCAGACATAGCGTTTTCCTTGGTGGCCAAAAAGTTCAATTTTAGTCTCATCTGACCAGAGCACCAGTGATAGCTCAGTGGTTAAGGTACTGGACTAGTAAACAGAAGGTTGCCGGTTCAAGCCCCACCACCACCAAGTTGCCACTGTTGGGTCCCTGAGCAAGGCCCTTAACCCTCAATTGCTCATTGTGTTCCGCTCACTGTGTAAGTCGCTTTGGATAAAAGCGTCTGCTAAATGCTGAAAATGTAAAATGTAAATGTAAATATATGAGTGTGTGTGTATATATATGAGTGTGTGTGTGTGTGTGTATATATATGAGTGTGTGTGTATATATATGAGTGTGTGTGTATATATGAGTGTGTATATATATGAGTGTGTGTGTGTATAAATATATGAGTGTGTGTGTGTGTGTGTATATATATGAGTGTGTGTGTATATATATGAGTGTGTGTGTATATATGAGTGTGTATATATATGAGTGTGTGTGTGTGTGTATATATATGAGTGTGTGTGTATATATATGAGTGTGTGTGTATATATGAGTGTGTATATATATGAGTGTGTGTGTGTATAAATATATGAGTGTGTGTGTGTGTGTGTATATATATATGAGTGTGTGTGTATATATATGTGTGTGTGTATATATGAGTGTGTATATATATGAGTGTGTGTGTATAAATATATGAGTGTGTGTGTGTGTGTATATATATGAGTGTGTGTGTATATATATGAGTGTGTGTGTATATATGAGTGTGTATATATATGAGTGTGTGTGTGTATAAATATATGAGTGTGTGTGTGTATATATGAGTGTGTGTGTGTATATATATATGAGTGTGTGTGTGTATATATATGAGTGTGTGTGTATATATGAGTGTGTGTGTGTATATATGAGTGTGTGTGTGTGTATATATATGAGTGTGTGTGTGTATATATGAGTGTGTTTGTGTATAAATATATGAGTGTGTGTGTATATATGAGTGTGTGTGTGTGTGTATATATATGAGTGTGTGTGTATATATGAGTGTGTGTGTGTATATATGAGTGTGTGTGTATAAATATATGAGTGTGTGTGTATATATGAGTGTGTGTGTGTGTGTATATATAAATGAGTGTGTGTGTATATATGAGTGTGTGTATATATGAGTGTGTGTGTGTGTGTGTGTGTATATGAGTGTGTGTGTGTATATATGAGAGTGTGTGTATATATATATGAGTGTGTGTATATATGAGTGTGTGTGTGTGTATATATATCAGTGTGTATATATGAGTGTGTGTGTGTATATATGAGTGTGTGTGTGTATGAGTGTGTGTGTGTGTGTGTGTGTGTATATATATATATGAGTGTGTGTATGTGTGAGTGTGTGTGTATATATGAGTTTGTGTGTGTGTATATATGAATGTGTGTATATATGAGTGTGTGTGTGTATATATATGAGTGTGTGTATATATGAGTGTGTGTATATATGAGTGTGTGTGTGTGTGTATATATATGAGTGTGTGTATATATGAGTGTGTGTGTATATATGAGTGTGTGTGTGTGTATATATGAGTGTGTGTGTATATATGAGTGTGTGTATATATATGAGTGTGTGTATATATGAGTGTGTGTGTATATATGAGTGTGTGTATATATGAGTGTGTGTGTATATATGAGTGTGTGTGTATATATGAGTTTGTGTGTGTGTGTATATGAGAGCGTGTGTTTGAATCTATGAGTGTGTGCATAAGTGTGAAAAAGTATTTGCCCCCTCTATCCCAGTGCTTCCTAACACTAATGACTGTAATAAATCAATCATATAAAGGTTTAGCAGAAACAGTTTAGGGAAGGCCCTGTCCTGTTCCTGTGTGTGTGTGTGTGTGTGTGTGTGTGTGTGTGTCGATGAGCAGGAACTTGTTCGACCCTTGATGTGTTTATTAGTGGCAGGCGGTGTGTGATGCGTCTCTCAGCGCTGGAACAGCTATAATTAAGCTTTAAAGAGAACCACAGCGCTTGATGTGTCTGAGTCTCGTCTGGTCCGTTTCATCTCTGCCTCAGACTCACCTTTTGATGTGAAGCGGGGGCATCTGCGCCCGCTCCGAAACTGGGGGCGTCCCGAACGCAGTGGGGGGACACGGCGCACCGCCGCCTCCTACTGGTCACCTGAGGAGGAGACTGGGCACAAATTCCCACACACTTCAAAGCCTAGTAAGAAGCGTCTGCTGTCCCATTATTTTGTGGATGGCGCTCTGCGAGGAGGTCACATGACCTGTCTCTCACCCCGTCGCCTGCTGAAGTGCGGTGGATGAAAGACGTGGAGTGGGACGTCACCCAAAAATGTAAACACAACGAGCGCCCTTGATCTTACCCTCGCCGTCGCTTAGCGCCTGTCTAATCAGGTCCGTCATATCGGCAAAAACAACCAATAAGAGCCCCAGACGTTCCCGCCCTTTTCTCTCACTTTAGTCATATCCAGTTCCCGGTCACAGTGCCTCACTGCTGGGATCTGGAATACCTGAATCTGTTGGGGCTGCGACGGCGACCCCTGCTGGCGGGACGAGGCACGACTACGAGTGCTGGCTGAACTGTTTACAGTCGAGCGAGCTCGTGCGGTTTAGGACGAATCCTTCTGCTCGTCTCTTGTCCATGTGATCGGTGACGCCGCATGCTAGCACCGTTCCCCCGCCGCAGCCAGAGACGGTAAACACGGGCCGCTGGTTTAGCTGTCATCGCCGTCTGAAAATGACAACACAAGGACCAACTTTGAAGTGTCAGAGCCGCGCTGACGGACCCGCGGCCCGAGCGCTTAGTCAACACCGACCTCTCAGACGCCTTCACCCCGCGTCGTCGGACCCCGTGCCACCCTGCCCCGCCCATCCGTCGAGCTGCTAACAGGTGCACACGGTCAGGCGTACAGCCACGCCTTCACCACAGATGCACAGGGGATCAAAATAGAACCACAATGCTTCAACGCTGCTTTAGATCATTACTGTTCATACACCATACCTCACCCCAACACAAGCATGTCAGACGCCGCGTTTCAAAAGCTTCTCACAAGTCTTTGGAGGGTGTCTGTGTATGGGAATTTGTGCCAGTTCAGTAGTGCAAAAGAGCATTCACCTTCTAATTATAGTTCTTCGAGCCTTCATTCAGAACCTCATCTCACCAAGGATGGACTGTTTGGGTCCCAGGACTTGGTTCGGCTTCTAAATATGGCTGTTTGGATCTTGGGCCATCCTGGGTCTTCCAGAACCTCATCTTACTTTTAAATACAGGTCTTGGTCCATCCTTTAGAACCTCAACTCACCAAGGATGGACTGGATGGGTCCTGAGTTCTTCTAAATATGGCTGGTGGGTTTTTGAGCCATCAGAATATGGTGGGTTTTTGGCTTTCAGAACATCAACCTTCTCAATATGGCTCTTGGGTTCTTTGTCCATCATTCATAACCTCAACTCACCAAGGATTGACTTAGTGGGTCCTGGTTTGGCTTCTAATTATGGCTCTTGGGTTCTTGGTCCATCCTTCAGAACCTCAACTCAACTCAGTGGGTCTTGGTTTGGCTGTCAGAAACTCATCTCACCTTTAAGTATGGGCCTTGGTCCATCTTTTAGAATCCAACGATGGACTGTATGGCTCCTGGGTCTTATTCACCTTCCAGAACCGCGTCCCATTTTTTAATCATGAAGTTTGGTCTGTCTTTTAGGACTTCACCTTCTAAATAAGGTTCTTGAGGGTTGGTCTGTTCTTCAAAAAGTAGTAGACAAGGATTATCTTTATGAGTCCTGGGTCTAGGTTCAGCTTTCAGAAGCTCATCTCACCTTTAATTATGGATTTTGGTCCATCTATTAGAATCTCATTTCACTAAGGATGGACTGGATGGGTCCTGGGTCTTGGTTTGGCTTCTAAATATGGCTATTGGGTTCTTGGGCCATCATTCAGAACCTCAACTCATCTAGGATAGTCTTTATGGATCCTTGCTCTTGGTTCTTCTTTTAGAAACTCACAATGGATGGTCTTTATGGCTCCTTGAACTTGGTTCACCTTCCAGAACCTTGTCTCACCTTTTAGACATGGAGTTTAGCCTGTCTTTTAAGGTTTCACCTTCTAAATAAGATTCTTGGGTTCTTGCCCATCATTCAGAACCTCAATTTAACAAGGATGATCTTTATAGTTCCTGGGTCTTGGTTCGGCTTCTAAATATGGCTGTTGGGATTTTGGTCCATCCTTTAGAACCTCATCTGACCAAGGATGGTCTATATGGGTCCTGGGTCTTGGTTTTTCTTTCAAAAACTCAAAAAATTAAAAAAAGGTTATTGGTTCATCCTTTGGAACAGCTTACAATGGATGGTCTTGATGGTTCCTTGTACTTGGACTTCTTTAGACTTTATTGTTCCTTGGACATTCGGAACCTCAACTCACAAAGGATGGACTGTATAAGTTCTGGGTCTTGGTTCATCCTTCAGAACCTCGTCTCACCTTTTAAAGATGGATTTTTGTCTGTCTTTCATGGCTTCACCTTCTAAATAAGAGTCTTGGGGCTTGGTGTGTCCGTCTAAACGTAATTCAGCAATGATGTCTCTATGGGTCCTGGGTTTTGGTTCAGCTTTCAGAACTTCAGCTTCTAAATATGGCTCTTGGATTTTTTGTCCATCATTCATAACCTGAAGTCATCTAGGATGGACTGTATGGGTTCTGGGTCTTGGTTCACCTTCCAGAACCTCGTCTCACCCTCAACATATGGATTTTGGTCTGTTATTTAAGCTTGGTCTGTCAAGAAGCACGGTCTTTATAGGTCCTGGGTCTTTGTTTGGCTTCTAAATGTGGCTGTTGGGTTCTTGGGCCATCATTCAGAACCTTAACTCACCAAGAATAGACTGTATGGGCCCTGGGTCTTGGTTTAGCTTTCAGAACTTCATCTTACCTTGAAAATATGGATTTTGGTTCCAACTTCAAAACATGGCTATTGGGTTCTTGGTTCTTCCTTCAGAACCATAACTCGCCAAGGATGAATGTTTGGGTCCTGGCACAATGTTCCTTTTTTCAGAACCTTTAAATTTGGGTGTTGGTGTGTTTTTCAGAAAAATATGGATCTTAGATCTTCACTTAGAAAAGTTCTGGTCAGATCGTGAGGAAAAGAAAATCCACAGAAAACGAGGACCAGGAGAAAACGCTGACTGAAGATGTTTGGAGACGACGTGAGATCATCAGAACTTTGGATCTGATGAATTTTATGATAAATGGCGGCGTGGACCGAGGCTAGAACAGACGCCGTGCGCCGTGGTAATATTGAAAATGGCTAACGTCCTAGCGAGAGAGCTAACGAGATGAATTCTAGCGTTTTGGTCGGCGGCCCGGATGATGCACTTTTCCTCACATCCATCACTCAGCGCCGGGCGCAGGAGCGGCGCATCGGGAGCTGTAATTTTAATCACGTATGTATGAAGGAAATCAGCGGGGGGCAGGAGAACGGCGTGAACCTGGCGGAGCGCAGCGGCGGGGCGGCGGCGGGGGGGCGAGTGTTAAACCTGCCCCGGCTACAATTTATGGTCATTTAGGAACTATTTTCAGCTCCTGTGATGGATTCTGCTCAATTATCGTCCATTACGGGGACAAAAGCGCAAAATCCGCTTCGTCTCGCTCCGAGTTCCATCTACCATCTAGAAGGTGATGAGGTTCACATCCCTGCACAGAGCCCTGACCCCAGCCTCGCTCAACAGCTCTGGAGTGAATCGGAACACCGACTGATGAATTGAATGGACACAAATTCCCACACACAGACACACTCCAAAGTCTTGTGAGAAGATGTTCTAGCTGATAAGAGGGCAGCTGTAGCCTAGTGGTTAAGATACAAGTTTAGTAATCAAAAGGTCGCTGGTTCAAGCCCCACCACTGCCAGGTTGTCCCTGCTGGGCCCCTGACCAAGGCCCTTAACCCTCAATTGCTTGAACAACATACTGTCACAGTACTGTACTCGCTTTGGATAGAAGCGTCCGCCAAATGCAGAAAATCACATACAGGTCACTCTAGAGGTCTGTTTTTGGAACAGGGCATCCGACAAGCTCACGGTCAGGCGTCCGAATACTTTTGGCCGTGTAGAGTATGTGTTCGGTCCGTACAGGCATGAGTTAAATTCCCTGAACACCTACTGAATGAATTAGAACTCCAGTCGGTGCCTGAGCTTGCAAATGCTTTTTTGACTTTTCGAATGGGCGCAGATTCCAATAGACACTCCCAAAATCCAGAGAGTGGAGGCTGTCGCATCGACCCCGTTTGGATATACTCAATTCCCATTCCGCTGGTCACAGGAAACCGGAACGTCTCCCCAGAGCTGTGCAGCCAGCGATGGAATCTCACGGAGAGTCGCAGCACGTACGGAGGAACACGCTTCTCTCTGTGTATTCCTCCACCAGACAGCAGGAGGCGCTGTTCCAGCAGCAGAGAGGCTAACACCCTAATACCCTAATACCCTAATACCCCACCCTCCCTCCCTCCCTCAGACACGGTCTGCTAGAGACTCCGACCCAAGGTTTGAACTTGAAACCAGGAGTTTGTATGAGTTGACAGACACACTCAGGTCTGTGAGGGCGTGGTCTCACGTGACCAATCAGAGTACACAATCGTTTAAGTGGTTTAAGTCGGTGTCTGTATATTTTTGACTCATGGCATAGCCAAATGTATGTGGACACCCGACCATAAGCTCGTTGGTTTTGGTATTGCTCCAAAAACGTAGGCATTAGTATGGAGTTGCAATGTTCAGGAAATGTGTCTGTGGGAATTTGTACCCATTTATTTATTCAATGTCTGTTTTAACACCACTTTAACCTGGCCAGGGTTGCAGTGGGTCTGAATCACTGGGTGAAAGGCAGGAAACACCCCGGAGAGGTCGCCAGTCCTTGGACTTGTATTAGGAACCCAGAGTGCCTGTAGGAATCGAACCCTTGCCGTGAGGGGCCAGCGCTACCCACTGTATCGAATTCGTACCCATTCAATCAAAAGCCTCCTCGTATGCAGAGAACGATGCCAGTCGAATGCCAGCGTGTGCCCGAGGAGAACAGAACGGCCGCTGATTCTGAGCTGCACTGCGGTTCCCGTCCGTATATCCACTCGGACGCCAGCGGACGCCGCTCTGACCGGCCGCCAAACCCTGACGTAATGCAGCACTTAAGCAGATGAAGTCAAAACTCCGGCCGTGCCAGGCGTGATCAGTATTTCATTTACCGCGGGGGCCGCAGCGCCGGCTCGGCTTCCACTGCAAATATAGGAAACGGGGGCGATAAATCACCTCATTAATGTCAGATTAGGATCTCGCTCATCAAACAGCAGAAAAAAATTACAAAAAATAAAAACAGAAGATCATTATCTGTCCGAGCGAGCCGGGCTGGTGCTTCACATAAATATTCATTAATATTAATGAACTACAGTGCGTTTTATTAGTCACAAATGCAACACAATGCAGCACACAGACAGTAAAACTTATCAAAACCCAGAGCTCAACCTATCTGGACAACTGTGGGATGAATTGGAACGTTGACTGCAAGCCAGGTCTGATCTCTAAAAGGCGGCAACAAATTCCCACAGACAAACACACACAGTCCGGAATCTTGCAGAACAAACAGAGAGTGGTTTAATAGCTGCTTCTTAAAATTGTAGTTTGAGAATCATAGTGTGGGGATTTGTGCCCGTTCAGAGAAAAACAGCGTTCCAGTTCATCCTGAAGATCACAGGTGAGGTCAGGGAGCAGGAATGGGCCTTGTCCAAACTGTTGCCTCCAAGTCGGAGGCGTATTAGAGAGCGTAACCTAGCAGTCAAGGTGCTGGCCTAGGTCTGTAGTGAGACAGGTCTGTGGTGAGGCAGGTCAGTAGTAAAACAGGTCATTGGTGAAACAGATAAAGGGTGAGGCAGGTCTAGGGTTAAGACAGGTCTGTGGTGAGACAGGTCAGTAGTGAGACAGGTCCCTGGTAAGAGTTCTATGGTGAGACAGGTCAGTAGTAAAACAGGTCATTGGTGAAACAGGTAAAGGGTGAGGCAGGTCTGTGTTAAGACAGGTCCCTGGTGAGACAGGTCAGTAGTGAGACAGGTCAGTAGTGAGACAGGTCCCTGGTAAGAGTTCTGTGGTGAGACAGGTCCGCGGTGAGACAGGTCTATGATTAACAAATCCGTGGTGAGACAGGTCCGGGGTGAGGCAGGTCCGTGATGAACAAATCCGTGGTAAAACAGGTCCCTGTTGAAAAGGTTAGGGCCTACTAATCAAAAGGTTGCTGGTTCAAGCCCCACTACTGTCAGGTTGCCACTGTTGGCCCTCATTCTTAATTGCTTAGACAGTGTACTGACTATCACAGTACTTATAAAAGCGGAAGCTAAACGCAGTAAATCTAAACGTATTAGTGTGTAACGCCGGCTCACGACTCCAGGACTTCAGGTTCGGATCCCGGTCCTGAACGCAGATCCCCGGGAGCCGCAGCGGCGAGGATAATGTGTGTGTTTTAGCTTTCATTTCTGTTATTTTTACAACAACTGTGTAAATACGGCGCTGTTGTTTTTAGCCCGATCGTTTACGTCAGACGTCTTTCAGCGGCGCTCGACGTTCCTGCCGGGTTTAATTCTCTTTATTTTGGTGTGCAGCTTCTTCCTGTCCACGCTGAGCTGCGTTCCGAGCAGATGAAAGATGCTGAATAAATAACATTATTCTCATTATTGTCACTTTACAAACTGGGCAAACAGTGAGCGCTCATTCATCGTGTCTTTTTAGAAGCGACGGCATCTGAGCCGGCCGCTTTATTCCGTTTCTTCTCGTACCTGCCGGCTTTGAACAGAGATAAATGGCCGGATTACTGCTGGCTTTTCAGGAGGAGAAGTTTGCAGAGGAGTCGAGCGAAGGCGCCCTATTCAAACCCACCGCGAGAGATCCTTTCTCCTCGCGCCGCTACTCAAACCCTGAGCTGTTTGCACGACAGGGTAACCTCTCTCTCTTTTGAAAAGCCGGGCGAGCAGGTAGAAGGGGCGCACAAAGCCAAACAGAAAGCTCTTTAAACGCCGCGTTTGTGGACACGACGAAGACAAACGGTCGGCGCTGCGGAAGATGACAGGCACGCACCCAAATCCATTCTGATGACAGGTGGAAGAAAGCGCCTCTCCGCCCGGCTTCGCTTTCTCACTAAGTAATTAGTCACTTAAAAAACACAAACCTCAGGCTCACAGAGGGGGGGGGGGGGGGGGGGGGGGGCAGGTCTGTGTTCAGACAGGTCCAAGGTGAGACAGGTCCCGGGTGAGACAGGTCTGTGGTAATACAGGTGAAGGGTGAGACACGTCTGTGGTGAGACAGGTCTGTGGTAATACAGGTGAAGGGTGAGACAGGTTTGTGGTGATACAGGTGAAGGGTGAGACAGGTCTGTGGTAAACAAATCCATAGTGAGACAGGTCTGTGGTGATAAAAGTTTGTGGTGAGACAGGTTTGTGGTAAACAAATATGTAGTAAGACAGGTGAAGGGTGAGACAGGTCTGTGATGAACAAATGCGTGGTAAGACAAATATGTAGTGAGACAGGTTTGTGGTGAGACAGGTCTGCAGTAAGACAGATCTCTGGTGAAAGAGATTTGTGGTGAGACAGGTCAGTAGTGATACAGGGCTGTGGTGAGACAGGTCAGTGTTGAGACAGGCCAAATATTATTTTTTTTATTTTATTATTTTAATATTATTATTATTTTAATATTATTATTATTATTATTATTATTATTATTATATTATATTATATTATATTATATTATATTATATTATAGTTATTATTATTATTATATTATTATTATTATTATTATTATTATTATTATTGTTTATTATTATTATTATTATATTATTATATTATTATTATTTTAATATTATTATTATTATTTTAATATTATTATTATATTATTATTATTATTATTATTATTATTATTATTATTGTTATATTATTATTATTATATTATTATTATATTATTATTATTTATCTCACCTAAATTCCAATAATCTATTTGAATCATTTCAGTCTGGTTTCCGCCCCCAGCACAGCACTGAGTCAGCTCTCCTCAAAGTCACAAATGACCTTCTTCTTTCCTCAGACTCTGGACAAATTAATATTCTCGTCCTCCTTGATCTTACTGCAGCTTTTGACACCATTAATCACTCCATTCTTCTGTCCCGCCTTGATTCCTCTGTCAACATCACTGGTACTGCCCTTTTGTGGTTAAGGTCATATCTCGTAAACAGACAACAGTTAACAATTGTAGTTCTGCCATTGCTCCACTGTCCCAAGGCGTTCCCCAAGGCTCAGTGTTAGGTCCCCTTTTGTTTATTCTTTATATGCTCCCCCTTGGTGACATCATACGTCGGCATGGTTTACATTTCCACTGCTATGCTGATGATATTCAGCTTTACATCTCCTCCAAATCCATTAATACTGAGCTTCACTCCACTCTGACAAATTGCATCACTGAAATGAAATTGTGGATGAAAGCTAATTTCCTCAAATTAAACTGTGAAAAATCTGATATGATCATCGTAGGTCCTACATCCCTGGCAAAAACCACAAAAAATGTTCAAATTACCATTGATAATGACACTTTGTCTCCGTCTTCTAACATCCGAAATCTTGGTGTAATTTTTGATAGCAACCTCTCTTTTGACCTCCATGTAAATCACATCACCAAAACTGCTTTCTTTCATCTAAAAAACATAGCACGTCTACGTCCATCACTCTCCTTTTCTGCCGCCGAAACCTTGATTCATGCTTTTATTACATCCAGAATTGATTATTGCAATAGCATCCTTTATGGTACATCTAACAAAATCCTAAAAAAACTTCAGTATATCCAGAATTCAGCTGCTCGCCTCCTTACTCATACTCGCTCCCGTGATCATATTACACCTGTTCTCCAAAAACTTCATTGGCTTCCCGTTGCTCAACGCATTCAATTCAAAATTCTTCTATTCACTCACAAAGCTCTCCATAATCAGGCCCCATCCTACCTCACCGACCTGCTCCATCAGCACATTCCCTCCCGTAGCCTTCGCTCTTCTGAGGCTAACCTACTGTCCATACCCTCTAGGACCAAGCACCGGACCTGGGGTGACAGGGCCTTTTCCATAGCTGCTCCATCTTTATGGAATGCTCTCCCCAAACACCTACGAGATTGTCCTGACCTGTCCAAATTCAAGTCACTTCTCAAAACACCACGAAATAAATGCTTTTATTTTTGCTATTCTTTTTAATAGTTTTTATACTTAGATCACGACAGAAATGTGAAGTCCTAGATCCTAAAACTTGTAAAGTTTTCAGTTTCCTGATTGCATGTGAATCTGTCCTGTTTCTGTCTAATTTTAAGAAATTGTTCTATATTTGTTGTTCTCTCTCATAATTTAGCTAATTTTTAATGAACTGTCTTATGCTGCTCTCTTTGTTTTTATCTTAATTATTCTTGATGTTGATGTACTATTTTGATTTTGTACTATGATTTGTATGGTGTATGTATTTGTTTTGATTATTTGTCTTATGTAAAGCGTCTTTGAGTATCTTGAAAAGCGCTATATAAATAAAATGTATTATTATTATTATTATTATTATTTTAATATTATTATTATTATTATATTATAATTATTATTATTATTATTTTAATATTATTATTATTATATTGTTATTATTATTATATTATTATTATTATATTATTATTATTATTTTAATATTTTTATTATATTATTTTATTATTATTATTATTATGACTATTTTATTATTATTATTATTATTACATTATTATTATTATTATATTATTTTGATATTTTTATTATATTATTTTATTATTAATATTATTATTATTACTATTATTATTATTATGATTATTATTATTTTAATATTATTAAAGGAAAATCGTCCCAACACGTTCCCAGGGTGCAGAGTAGTATGTAGTGCGCATGCGCGATCTGACAGCAGCTCGTCTTGGAAACCAAAGTAATCAGAGTAACCATGGTAACATCACCAGCTTCACCACAATGCTAAAGGTAAATAAAGTTTTTACTGTGGGAACAAATATAAACGTTTAATGTTTTAGGTTGTTTTAAGTTCAGTAGAATTTAACTTTATATCGAGTTAAAATAGCTGTTTAACCAGAGTGTGGTGAATTAATTCTAAGTGTGAATAGTTTAGATAGCGCTAGCATGAAGCCTGCTAACGCTAATGAGAACCTGTATTAATACTCACAATAACATTTATAATCAGTTTAATGCTACACATGTCTTTAAAACGTTTTTTTAATATTAAACAAATTAAAGAGCATTACATTCTACAAACTCTTTATCTATCTGTCTGTCTGTCTGTCTGTCTGTCTGTCTGTCTGTCTGTCTGTCTGTCTGTCTGTCTATCTATCTATCTATCTATCTATTAAAAAACTTTGTTTCTGATTAGCTGGACAGAACTAAATAACAGTAGAACTTTTGTGTTTTAAGTCAGTGAAAGCTCGCTTGACTGTGGACAGTGTGTGGCCTGTGTTTCAACACCTGTGTTTCTGGTGATTCCTTAGCTGTCCAACACTCTATTTCAGAACAAGGACCTTGACGAGAGACCACTCTTCCTATGTACGATTTAATAGATGCGGTCAAACCATCCCCCCTATCCCCCCTATGGGAGCTGCTGGTGGCTCCATAATGGTTTGGGGTTTGTTTAACTGGTGTTCCATGGGACCCCTGGCCCTCCATTTTGGCGAGTTTGTGTCCTGCATTCGTTCTGATGGGTTTGGGCTCTTCTAACACACGTCTAGAGACGCCGAATTACGTTTTGGGTTTTTGGGGTTTTGCAGTTCCCACCTGAGTCACCAGATCTTGATGTGTGGAACATGCTGTGGAACACAGAAATCCCACAACTTGAAATACGACAGAACTGTAGAGCGTTCTGCAGGAAGTTTGGTGTTCATCGCCTACCGAATGTTTCCACAAGCTTGTGGGGTCCATGCCCCGTCGTAATTCTGCAGTCCTACGCTCCCTTAGGGGATCTACCACATACTAGGGCCTCGCGAATCGTCTATACAATCCATGCGTATACAGCGGTACCTTAAAACTCGACCTCAGTCGCTTCTGGGAGTGGCGTCGAGTTTTAAAGACGTCGAGTTTCGAGGTATTTTCTTCCCATAAGGATGTTTGGAGAACCTGTTAATGCGTCCATGGTCCCGTGGAGCTGCAGATATTTTAGTCTCATGTAAAATAATGAGGTTTTTGACACTTAAACACTGAAAATAACATGAATATAACGTTAAAGGGGATATATACTGTATGTATAAGGTATCGCTGTATTTGTGAACGATCAGAGATGCGTGTGCTGTATCCACAGGTTGGTGCTTTTAGACGGGACGGAGGGAAGCTGGCGCTGACGGCCGTGGCGCTGCAGGATCACATCAGCCGGAGCGTACCGAGCCTTCAGCGCCCGTCCGTATCGCACGCCACGCGTCCCAGACCGACACGCCCACGCAGAGAGGACGGAGAGACGGGAGAGGAACAGGAGTACGTTCTGGACCCGGGGCCTCCCCCTCTCACTCTGGGTACGTCTCCAGAAACCCGGGTTTGATCCCCACCGCTCCAATCCACTTTGCCAATCGAACGGCCTTTCCTTTTTTAGGACTAGGTTGCATAAAGCATTAAAAACACCCTCCACCATACTTCACAGTTGGCACTACTTTGCATCCAGACAGGTTTGAATTTTCCGCAGACGCTTTTGTTCACAGCAAATTGATTCATAGTCTAATCAATTGAGGGTTAGGGGCCTTGCTCAAGGGGCCAACAGTGCTGGGGCTTGAACCAACGACCTTTTGATTACAGGTCCTGTATCTTATCCACTAGACAAAGCAAGCTTTAATAATCTTGGTGCTAAATGAAGCAATAAAGCATTCATCATTTGAGAATAGATGTGTTTAGAGCTCTGCTGTCCAAAGGTGGTGTGCTTTATACCACTCCAGCAAAGATGTTTAACAAGCACATATAGATGTCCAGGCGTCCACATACTTCTGGTTTATCCGTACGTGTGTGTGTGTGTGTGTGTGTGTGTGTAGCTCAGAAGCTGGGCTTAGTCGCAGCTCCCCGCAGACGGCTGACGGCGGACGAGTGGACGGAGGCGAAGTCGCGCTCCATACAGGAAGGAGACTCCGCCCAGCCCTGCGCCATCTGCGCCGACGACTTCCGCCTCCAGCCGCAAGTACTCATCACCCACAATGCACCACTCGCTCTTGGAAACTTCTTTTCTAGGGTTATTTTAACTAAACGGGCACAAATGTCCACAGACGCACTCCAAACTGTGCCTGAAGTCTGGTCAGGTGTCCACATACTTTTGGACATCATGTGTGTGTGTGTGTGTGTGTGAAGGGTCAAGATGCCAATCTGGTGAGGAATGCTGGGAAAAGAAAGCATCCGTACGCAGCAACAAAGGCTAGTTACCATAGACGCTTGTGTCAATATTAGCCGGCGTGCGTGAATGCGCGGCTCAGGCTTAAAGCCGCCGTCTGTTTACCGCTCGCCATCGCGCAGGAATTCAGCTCAAATCCCATCAGTCTGGTTTTATCACCACTTAATAAGCACGTCTCATTATCAAGGTTCTGCCTGTAATTACCGCTCAGCTAACGATCGTTTAGCGTCGGCGTGAATCAGCGCCTGTGATCGCGAGCGTGGCGTTACCTGTGAAACCGCGCACGCCGGGCCCCGTCCAATCCCAGCGCCGTTCTGGAAGGTTCTGAGATTTCAAAGCGGCAGAATAATTACGGCCCTAACGTTCCTCACACGCTCGAGAGCAAAACACTCGTCTGCTTTTAATCCGGCCGTCAGCTCGGCTCCTAACGACACGTTAATTATTCAGCTTTATTAGAGGCTTCGTTTTACTTTCATATAGAAAAAACAGGCTTCGAGTGGTGCTACCGGCCTGGATGCACCCTCAGCAGGCTGTTAGACGTGAGGGCGGCACGGTAAAGCAGTGGGTGGCGCTGTTGCGTTACAGCAAGAAGGGCCTGGGTCAAGGGTCCTTGGTGTGTGGAGTTTTGCATGTTCTGTCTGTGTCTGTGTGGGTTTTCTCACACAAGTCCAGATACATGCAGTCAGAAATGATCCTTAGTGTGTGTGTGTGTGTGTATATACTGTATATGTGTGTGTCTGTGTATATGTGTGTGTGTGTGTGTGTGTGTGTGTGTGTGTGTGTGTGTGTGTGTGTGTCTGTGTCTGTATATACAGCGGGGAAAATAAGTATTGAACACATCAACATTTTTCTCAGTAAATATATTTCTGATTGGACTATTGACATGAAATTTTCAAAGTCCAAAAATTAAGTTATGTGTAATAAAGTGAAATGACACAGGGAAAAAGTATTGAACACGCTTACTGAAATGTATTTAATATTTAGTAGAAAAGCCTTTGTTGGTAATGACAGCTTCAAGACGCCTTCTGTATGGAGAAACTAGTCGCATGTATTGTTCAGGTGTGATTTTGGCCCATTCTTCCACACAAACTGTCTTCAGATCATGAAGGTTCCGGCGGCCTCTTCTATGAACTCTGATCTTCAGTTCTTTCCATAGATTTTCAATTGAATTTAAGTCGGGTGATTGACTGGGCCTTTATAGCAGCTTTATTTTCTTTCTCTGAAACCACTTGAGAGTTTCCTGGCTGTGTGTTTGGGATCATCGTCTTGCTGAAATGTCCACCCTCGTTTCATCTTCAGCATCCTGGTAGATGGCAGCAGATTCTTATCAGGAATGTCTCGGTACATTTCTACATTCATCCTTTCTTCAATTATATAAAGTCTATCAGCACCATATTCTGAGAAACAGCCCCGCACCATGATGTTCCCACCTCCAAACTTTACTGTTGGTATGGTGTTATTGAGGTGATGTGCTGTGCCTTTTCTCCTCCAAACATGATGTGTGCTATGACATCCAAAGAGTTCAATTTTGGTCTCATCTGACCAGACTATATTCTCCCAGTATTTTATGTGTGCAGCAAACTTTAAACGAGCTTCAACATGCTTTTTCTTCAGCAATGGAGTCTTGCGCGGTGAGCGTGCATAAAGGCCATGGCGGTTGAGTGCATTACTTATACTTTTCTTTGAAACAACCGTACCTGCTAATTCCAGGTCTTTCTGAAGCTCTCAGCGAGTGGTCCTTGGCTCTTGGACAACTCTTCTGATTATTCTTTTGACTCCTCTGTCAGAAATATTGTGAGGAGCACCTGGTCATGGCCGGTTTATGGTGAAATGATGTTCTTTCCACTTCCGGATAATGGCCCCAACGGTGCTCACTGGAACATTCAGAAGTTTAGAAATACGTCTGTAACCAATACCATCAGTATGTTTTGCAACAATAAGGTTGCGAAGGTCTTGAGAGCTCTTTGCTTTTACCCATCACGAGATGCTTCTTGTGTGACACCTTGGTAATAAGAAACCTTTTTGTAGGCCATCAATTAGGACTAAACCAGCTGATATTCATTTGCACTGATAGGGGCAGGATTGCTTTCTAAATACTGACAGATTTCAGCTGGTGTTTTGGCTTGCCATGCCTTTTTGCACCTCCTTTTCTTCATGTGTTCAATACTTTTTCCCTGTGTCATTTCACTTTATTACACATAACTTAATTTATGGACTTATTTGATTTGACTGCTTTATATGTGTGGATTATTTGGGTTGTTACCAACATCTGGTGAAAATTTCATGTCAATAGTCCCATCAGAAATATATTTCCTGAGAAAAATGTTGATGTGTTCAATACTTATTTTCCTTGCTTTATATGTGTGTGTGTGTCTGTATATACAGTGGTGTTCAAAAAAATAGCAGTCCAACACCGTTAACCTGATAAATCACTGTTTTTAGAAGAAATGATATTTCTACATAGCAAAAAATTTACCTGAAAGTGTAGTAGAGTATTGAAAACAAAACAAACCCAACAATTAGGACGTGCATGCCGTTCATTCTGAGTAATCGAAGCATTGATTGAAAGGGGGTTGTTCAAAATAATAGCAGTGAGGAGTTCAGTTGGTGAAGTCATTCATTCTGCAGAAGAACGGGTGTCAATTCTGGCCCTTATTTAAGGTAGGAGGGGGGCAAATGTTGCACAGGTTGGTCATAGCACATTTCCTTCTGAAATACTGGGTAAAATGGGTTGTTCCAGACATTGTTCTGATGAACAGCGTACTTTCATTAAAAAGTTGATTTTAGAGGGGAGAAAACATACAGAGAAGTGCAGCAGATTATCAGCTGCTCATCTAAAATGATCTCAAATGCCTTGAAGTGACAACCAAAACCTGAAAGATGCAGAAGGAAGCGTGGAACTACTGTTCGAATGGATTGAAGAATAGCCAGAATGGCAAATACTCAGCCAGTGATCACCTCCAGAAAGATCAAGGAACATCTGAAGTTCCCAGTGAGTACAGAAGATGATTAAATGAAGCCGATTTACCAGCAAGAACTCCTGCAAAGTCCCGTTGTTAAGAAACAGACGTCCTGAATGGGTTCAAATTTCCCAAAGAACACATGAACTGGTCCAAAGAGAAATGGCTCAACAACATTTTGTGGACTGGTGAAAGCAAAATTGTTCTTTTTGGGTCTAGTGGCCGTAGACAGTATATCAGACGACCCCCGAGCACTGAATTCAAGCTAAAGTTCACTGTGAAGACAGTAAAGCACGGTGGTACAAAACTATGATATGAGGATGTTTATCATACCGTGATGTTACGTCTATTTATCACATACGAGGGATCATGGATCAATTTAAATATATCAGAATACTTGAGGAGATCATGTTGCCCTATGTGGAAGAAGAAATGTCCTTAAAATGGGTGTTTCAACATGACAATGACCCAAAACATCTTGGTTACAGACAAACAAGATTGAGGTAATAGAGTGACCAGCACAATCCCCTGACCTCAATCCCAGAGAGAACTTGTTTTTTTGAGGCAAAACCCAAAAATGCAGAAGAACTGTGGAATGTCGTCTGATCATCCTGGACTGGAATACCTGTTCAGAGGTGCCAGAAGTTGGTCGACTCCATGCAACACAGATCTCAGAAACAATCGTTCTGCCACTAAATATTAGTTCAGTCATTTTACATTATAGAAACATTTTTTCAGTTTTTAAAGAAAAATGCTGCACTGCTATTATTTTGAACAGCCTAATATTCATTTTTCTTAACTTTCTGTAAAGGATGAACACAAACTGGCTACATTTAGTTAATGTTTTGATTTAGAATTGAAAGTGGAGTATTTTCAGTGCGTTTGCATTTATGGAAATAAAAGTTATTGTAATGACTTTGTGCTTTATTCGCTTTTTTAAAATCACTGCTATTTTTTTGAACACTACTGTATATGTGTGTGTCTATATGTGTGTGTGTGTGTGTGTGTCTGTATATGCGACCCTGACCAGGATAAATGAATGAAAGAAGGTGGTGAGGTCAGACCGGGTTTCCTCTCATTGCTGCTGCAACAGCGACACCTGCTGTCTGCTTCAGGCTCCAGCACCAGTAATAGAGGAGCACGCAGAGCACAGCGTGACCCTCCGTACGCGCTGCGGCTCTCTGTGAGAATCCTTCACTGGCCGTACGTGCGTCTGAGGGGGTGGGTGCTGGTCTGAGGGTCTCTTTATTCACCGTACACTGTTGGTGAAAATGTCACTCCACTATAAAGGCCTGATTTATGGAGGATGCTCAGATGGTTGTCCATCCTCTAGCTCTGTTTTGTTTTAGTATTAATTCATTTCTGTTTGTTCCTCGTGTCCTGACAGGTTCTGCTCTCCTGCTCTCACGTGTTTCACAAGGTGTGTGTGAGGTCGCTGGAGCGCTTCTCAGGCAGGAAGTGCTGTCCGCTCTGCAGGGCGGAGCCGTACGAGGCGCGGGTGATACACGACGGGGCCCGACTCCACCGAGAGAAGTGTGCCGTCAGGTACCATCACTTCGGGTACAATCACTTTCTTCACTGCGTTTGCGACCTTTGGCTGCACGGGTGTCAGAGGAAGCATGTGCCGACCAGCAGCCCTCCGACGGAGGGCTGCTGGTCGGCACATGCTTCCTCTGACACCCGTGCGGCCTCTGGTCACTTCCCTACATAGAGATTCTTATGGAGGAGGTGGGGTGGGGGAAAACAACATAGAGCTTACCGCGTCTCTCCATACGCGATACGGCTCTCTGTGTGGTAACCCAACACTGCCGAGCGATAAGAAGCGGCGTCGCAGTGGCGTGTGGTGATCCGGCTCTCCTCGATCACATCAGAGGTGTTCAAGCACCAGCGCGTTCACCCTCAAGAACCAATAATACATAAATACGTAAGGAGAGAAATAAACGACCTAAAGCGTTTTATCGTTGTTCCGTCAGAATCCAGGCTCGCTGGCGAGGCCACGCGGTGAGAAAGTGGTACAGGGGCGTGACGAAACGGGTCCCACCGAAAGACCCCCGTCTGAGACGCCGATTCTTCGAGGAGAAGGTAAAGCACGCCGTGATTCATCCATCCGTCTGTCCATCCGAACCTAATGCTGCCAGGTGACGAGAAGCGGCGGCGCACGGGATCAGATCAGGGACGTTCAAGCACCAGCGCATTCACACTCAGGAACTGTTAATGACTAAATAAGCAGTCGTCCTTTTTTTCTTTACCCATAAAAACTGCAGGGTCAAAAATATACGGACAGCAGCTTGACTTAGCAGATGCTTTTTCCCCCCAAAGCGACTTACAGCACCGTGAGAGCATATTGTATATGCAACTGAGGGTTAAGGGCCTTGCTTAAGGGCCCAACAGTGGCAACATGGCAATGGTGGGACTTGAACAAGTGACCTTTTGATTACTAGTCCAGTATCTTAACCACTGTGAAGTCAAGGAACTTTGTGTCACGGCCTCTTACTTCCATTCTACTGATCCCGATCGAGTACAGCTGCTGACGTCTCTGTGCCCACATAAATAGGGCTAGTTTGACAGCACCCTTTAAAGTGAAGCCCCCTATTTCCTCCCAACATAGTCGTGTCCGTGTCCAGTTCTCTGATAGTATCGTCCCTCACCGCTGCAGACCCCCTGTCCACAGTCCTGTCCAAACTCTGAAGCTCCTACCATGCAGGCGGGAATCAGAACTGGACCCCGGAGCAGCGGAGGCTTCATATGCACCTAAATTACAAAGTAATAACGTTTAAATGCACCTAAATCCTTCACCCTGTTTAAAGTGTGTGTGTGTGAGGTAAACACACCGGACATTCCTGAGACACACACACACAAAGCCGAGTGTGTTTACATGTCCACCCCACTACACAGTTTCACTCCAGATACACACACACACAGTGTTGACTCAGCTCTATCATGATCAGTAAACAATCCACCTGCTGCACCGTCACACACTCTGAACATTCCTCCATATCAAAGGCTGTTTGGTGAACGTCAGCACATGAATGAAGAGGAGATGCTGTGATGGTTGCCATGGTGACGCCGTGCTCCTCTTCGCCTGACGTATCCATCAGTGACTGTAAGGGTGGAACACTTGTCGCTTCAGGAGCTTTTGATTCATGGTGGAATGAAGGGGGGGTGATTACTTTTTCACACGTCTGTGTATTTCCATAATGGAGGCGGTAATTCTGTTTAATTCTACTGTATATAATTCCACACACACACACACACACACTCACCACTCACACACTGTCCTGGTTCTCAGTTCTCAGAGCTGAACGAGAGGTTGGTGCAGTCCTGCTCCACCGACGTGGATTCGTTCCTGCGTCAGATCGACCTGAGCGTCGCCTCCAGCAGGAGCGCCGTAAGTCACGTCCACGACCAGCACACGACTGTCCGGGTATCAGGGGAAGAGGAGTGGACGCAGGTCCAGGAGAAGGTAACGCCTCACTTATTTAATACAGGAGGGGTGGGAACGGTGCGGTGGAGATCAAGTGTACAAACCAAAAAGAAACCAGGAAACAATCAAAACAATCAAAAACAGGAAACAAACAAACAAATCAGGAAACAAGATCCAGGTAACAAAGAAACAAACAGAAAAAATTAGGAAACAAACAATAATTAAATTCAGGAAACAAAAAACAAACAAAGAAACAACAAACCAGGTAACAAACAATTAAACAAGAAAACAAACAAACAAGCAAATCAGATAACAAAAGAACAAACCTGGAAACAAAAACCAAACAAATCAGCGAACAAAAAACAAACAAACCAGGAAACAATCAACCCCCCCAAAAAACAAGAAAACAAATGAATCCAGAAAACAAACAAAAACCAAACAAACCCGGAAACTAACAAACAAACAAGAAAACAAATAAAGAATCCAGGAAACAAAACAACAATAAACAAAAAACACTCCAGTAAACAAACAAACAACACAATCCAGGAAACAAACCAGCAGGAAACAACAACAAAAAAAACAAGAAACAAAAGAAAACAAAAACCTGAAAAAACAAACAAAATGATAAAATCAGTAAATAAATGTAAAAGTTTCTGTTGTTTGTTTGATGTTTGTTTACTCAGCAGAATTATCACAGTCTCATCATATTAGTTGGTTTTCTGATACACACTTAAATTGTTCTGTACAGTTCACATATTTTCAGGTCTTTAGTCTGATGTAGCTGCTCTAAACCCAGTGTCAGTAGGTACAGTGTTGTTGGGTTTTGATGCTTCCACTTTTCTCCTCCAAACTTCTGGTCACCGAGTCACGGTGCTGATGTTAAAGCTTCCTGATGGACCTGTTTCCTTCACATCCCTGGTACAGAGACCACTGTTCCATGTACCTGCTACAGATGTGTACCCATGATTTTGATCTTGAGGTTTAAAGTTCTGCCTCAGAACAGAGGGTTTAGAGTGTTCAACGGGCGTGGCCGAACTAGACCTCGCGTGAGCTGATGAAGGGAACACCTCGACGCTCCGTCCTAAATGTATAAAGGTGAACCTGGGGCGAGAGAACGCCCGAAACTCCACGTTCTTTCAGATGAATATAAAATCAAAGGCGTGATTCTCATCAAAGAGCCGCTCATCACCGACCCCGATCCACTTTGTCCTTTTTTGGACACGACGTTTGTAACGGCCTCGTGTTTCCGTGTTCTCGTACAGGCGGAGCGGCGAGGCGTCCACGACTGTCCCATCTGCCTGACCCCGCTGAGCTCCTCCTCCAAACCGCTGCTCCTGCTGTCCTGCTCCCACCTCTTCCACCAGTCCTGCCTCCGAGCCTTCGAGAGCTTCTGCCAGGAGGGCGGCGCCACCTGCCCGCTGTGCCGCCGCCTCTACAGGGCCGTCCCTGCTCGGCTCCACAGCTACGACGACCGGCGGCCGACCAGTCATTCACAAAACATAAATAAATAAAATAAATAAATAACATCAAGCTACCAGAGAAACGTTACATTTCTGAAGATAAAAAAAAGATAAGAAGCAAAAACTATGAAAATAAAGAGATAAATATCAATAAATAAAAGAAAATATTTGCACAGAGGATGAAATAAAAACAGAACTGTGTAGAATACAGACACGGGGAGAACATGCAAACTCCACACAGAAAGGACCCGGACCGCCCCGCCTGGGGATCGAACCCGGGGTGACAGTGCTACCCACCAAGCCTCCCTTAGAAAAATATAGTATAAATAAAATAGAATAATTAAGTTTTTATTTTATGTTTATGTGATAGCACTGCTTTATCCTGGTCAGGGTTGTGGCGGGTCCAGTATTACCGGAATCACTAGGCACAATGCAGTAACAGATATCGAACGGGACGCCCATCCATCACGGAGCCAATCATGTCTGTGTGTAAATCACCACCAGGGGATTCGAACCCTGGATCCCAGATTAGTGGACTACGAGTGGCTGAAATAATAATAAAAAGAAAGAAAGAAAACAAAACGAGGAAAACAGGAAGAGAAACATAAAGACGAGGAAACAAAAAAAAGAATGAAAGAAGCGAGAAATAAAAACACTGCATTAAAGCACCAGCGCATTAGCGTACTTCTAGTACATGTTAAGATCACCGCAACAGGCCGCTCAGGTGCCACAGCGGGATCTCTAATACGTCGTATTGAATCTCGGCTCTGCCATCCGGTTGGCTGTTGTTCATCCAAGGAGGGAGCCAGATAGGGACTCCTCATGACTGCTGGCTGTGCAGAGTCGGGGAATAATGCTGATCAGGGTGTGGCTCTCCGTGCACAAGGCTGATCCGCATATGAACTCACCTCGTGTAGGTGAAAAGATGCAGATGTGTCGGAGGGGGCGTGTGTCAGTGCGAAGCTTCTCAGTCAGCAGTAGAGGTGAAGCATGACGCAACCAGGGTGATTGGATACGACTAAATTAGGGGAGTAAATGGGGGGGGGGGTGCATTTACATTCACGGCATTTACTAGACACTTTTATCCAAAGTGCCTTACAGTACTGTGACAGTATACAGTCTAAGTAAGTCAGGGTTAAGGGTCTTGCTCAAGGGTCCTACAGTGGCAACCTGACAGAGGTGGGGCTTAAACCGACCAGTACCTAGTCCAGTACCTTAAGCACTTATCTACAACTGCCCTCGATTGCAAAAAAAAAAAAAAAATCACCACAAAATCCACCAGTTTTCATCAACAGCTTTTATTTCTAACATTTAAAAAAATCTGGAGATGAAAGCAAAGCAGAAAAACATGAATTCTCCTCAGTGTCACGAACAAACGTCCCTCAGACGCGTGGAACTCTGCTCCACACAGAATCGACATGAATACAAAATAGAAATAAAAATCAAAAAGCTTTATTTGTGTTTTTGGTGTGACATTAAAGAGCTGCAAACTTTCATGTGCAAAATTAATGTAAAAAAATTATAATAATAAACAACGAACGAACGAACGAACAAACCAACGTTATTTATCTACGTCTCAGTTTTAATACAACAATCCTTAAACACACACGGTACATTCCGGTTTCACATAAATTATTTTGACTCGAGTTTTAATTTTAGCGTCGCCGCACAATTTAAAAAACTTTAAACTTATTTATTTTAGTTATTTATTTATTTTGATGGTCGCATCAGAGTTCACAGTGAGTTCATCTGGAAAAACCTCGTCCGCCAATCCACACGTTAGCTGTGTGCTGATACTTAGCTCCACAAAATTTGTGGACACCCGACCATCAGATTTAGACATGCTCACTTCCCCTGTGCCTTCCTTCACATCCCTGGTACAGAGACCACCGTTCCATGGACGGGCGTGGCATGAGTGGACTAAAGAGACACCCCGACACGCTGTACCAAATTCATAAAGGTGACCAGGTGACCACGCTACTCTTATATACCCTGCAGGGTCTCCACGTGGTTGTTAGTTCAATTCTCAGTATTATAATGCCTGTGGTTTCAGAACAAAATGCTGGTCATTGATAAGCTGATGACCGGGGGGGGGGGGCGTTTGGTGCCTAAAAATGTATTTTATTATTTTTTTCATTATAATTAATGCCAGTTTTAATCAGGGGTGTGCAAACTTTTGCACGGGAACCACACACACACACGAATGTAAGTGAATATAAAATCCTCCCCTAAGGCATCAGAGGTGAATTTCAGCACAGAAATCAGGACTGTACATCAAAAAAAATCCTATATACAAACATAAATACAACATTTACATCAGGGGGCGCCGCAGGGTCAATCTGCTCCTCCTCACACGTCCGTTTATTCACCAGTCCTCAGGTGGGGGCGTGAGGTCCTTGTGAACTTCCTGCTGTAAAGAACGATGGGACGTGGGACGCCCTCATCTCACCGGTTCAGGGTGAGAATGAGAGAACGTGGCCTTCAGAGAGTCTTCTGGTGTCCGTTAGCTGCTACTTTATTAGTCGGCTCCGGATCAGTGGGACTGGTGGAAAGATTTAATTTATCCAGACCTGAAAATCATAGACAAATACACCCATCAGTCTAAATATTACTCCCCCCCCCCCCCCCCAAAAAAAAAAACCCGTGCATATTTATGTCTGTAGGACCATGTGAGGGTGAGGGATCTATTAGATGTGGGATCTATTAGATGCTGATCTGATGGAGGTTCCTTGAAGTTCACGTGCTAGACGCAGCAGATCTGATCAGCATAAAGACCCGAGGGACTTTGATCAGGACCAGATCGCTAGCAAGGGGTATCGGAAGCGGGCGTGACGAGTTCCCACCCACAGCGGTCCGAGGAGGGACGAGCCAGAGGTGATGATTCTTTTGTAATGTGCCTGGATAAGTGGTCTCGGAACCCTTAGAGAAACGATCACAAGCCCAAGCTCATAGGTACATTTAGTACAGTTCTTACACTGTGGTTCGGTGGAGTCCTAGAGCCTTGGGAACAGCTTTGTAGCTGCAGAGTGTGGCGTAGTGTTCCTGTAGAAACTTTAAGAACAGATTATCGACCGAGGCACAGACCGCGAGCCCATCCGGCTTCTGTAATAATTATAATCGGCTGATTAAAGTGGCACATTTCACACCCTGTCCCAATATTTGTGGAACTGAGGCAATCAGGAGGACGCTGTGTGTGTGTGTGTGTGTGTTACGTACCGAGCGCTTTGAGCAGCTCCTCTCTGACGGCCGAGGTGAACTTCCTCACCAGGCACAGCGTGGTCACCACGGCGAACAGCAGGTTGTAGGAGAGAACGATGTAGAAGTTCCCCAACCAGTTAAAGCGCCCGAAATCACCCAGCAGGTCGAACCTGGTTATTCCTGATATATATATATATACACACATTTACATTTTTTGCATGAGATTTGCATGTTCTCCCCATGCCAGCACTGGTTTCCTAAGGCTAAACACATCCATGTCACGTTTATCTGCCTAGAGCTCCATAATCCCGAAGACACCGGCTACATCTAAGGCTTCCACCCACCATGGACTTTCAGTACTGAATCAGGTAGAAGAAGTTGGCTATTATGCCTGATGGATGAAATGTTCAAGCACTCCACCCCAACAATACTGTACCTACTGTCAAGCTTTAGAACAGAGTCGAGTTAATCTACATTCGTCCTATTATTAAGTGGCTTCTACGCTCCTGTATGAGCTCCCACCACTAGGGGGCAATGTATGCTCGCTGACGTCACTCGTGCTTCACCGTCCGTATACATCCTAATGCAGCGCCCTCACCCTCAACACACTGAAATCCCTCCAGATTCCTCGAATCGTATAATAATATCATGCACTGTAGACGGAGAAATGTGCAAATCCATTCAGATCTTATTCGAGGAACGTAAACTGGAGATCATCCGTCCATCTGTGCTCCTCAGAGACTCCGAAGCCTTTCATGGATGCTGCTTTTGTATGCTGCTGTGTACACCTCATTACGAGCCCTAAATTTCCCCCGTCCCGACTCTTTTTGGAACGTGCCGCAGGCCCGAGATGCAGGATTGGATGAAAATGATCAGACAGAACGTGAAACATCTCAGGTTCGTCCCGTCTGTATTTAAATCAAAGTTAAAACGATGGAAGGGACTCGGTGTTGTTTATTTTATTGGCATTTTTAATCCCGTCCCAACTTTTTCTGATTTGGGGTTGTACACACTTGACCCCTATTTGTTTGAGTTTGTTACTTTCTCCTTATAGAATGGGACTGTGGGCACAAGTACCACTAAGACCGAAAAGCAGAACCGTCTCTTTAAATTTTGGATTTTTGTAGCGTCTTTATACTTTTTGGTGCGTCTTTATATTTCTGAAACGAGCGTCGATAGGTTCCGCGTGTCAGCGGGGGGTTAAAGTCCGAGCTGAGCGTGGAGTTTACCTTTCCCACATTTTAAACACTCCACACACACCCAGCACTGTTCAGGACGTTGCTCACAACACACAACGGTGGGTGGGACCTCATGAGTGTGTGTGTGTGTGTGTGTGTGTGTGTGTGTGTGTGTGAGTGTGTGTGTGTGTGAGTGTGTGTGTGTGTGTGTGTGTGTGCACCGATGGAATTCTGATTCATCCAGTCACTTCTTTTCAGCTATTCATCAAAACAGAAAACATTTCTTCAGCTTTCACTGAGTCACTGAACCCTAACACACACACACACACACACACACACACACACACACACACACACACACACACACACACACACACACACACACACACACTCACCCAGGGTTCGGGACATGACTGGCAGCGCAGAGCTCAGCACCAGGATGGATGCACAGCAACCGATGATCTGCAAAAACACCGTCATTAAGTAATTACTTCATCCATCAGTCAAATGATTCATCAAATGATTCATCACTGCATTAAATGATTCATCTGTCCAGCAAACGATTCATCAATCGGTCAAATGATCCTTCAGTTTGTTCATCAAACGATTCATCAGACCGACAAACGACTCCTTAAGATTCATTATTCATTTCTACAATTGATCCGTTCAGTAGACCCCGAATCATTAAATCACCAGAACGATTCATCATCAAACCAAAATGATTCTTTACTCCATATACACCTCCATCTATACCTCCCATATATACCTCCACCTATACCTCAATCTATATCTCCATATAATGATCCATATACGCATTCATCTATATCTTCATCTACTGTATACCTCCATATTTACCATCTATACCTCCATCTTCACCTCTATCTATACCTTCATATACACCTCAATCTATGCCTCCATCTAAACATCCATAGACACCTCCAGCTACACCTCCAACTGTCTTCATATATACCTGCATATACACCTCCATCTATACCTCCATCTGTCTTCATATATACAGTGTATCACAAAAGTAAGTACACCCCTCACATTTCTGCAAATATTTCATTATATCTTTTCATGGGACAACACTATAGACATGAAACTTGGATATAACTTAGAGTAGTCAGTGTACAGCTTGTATAGCAGTGTAGATTTACTGTCTTCTGAAAATAACTCAACACACAGCCATTAATGTCTAAATAGCTGCAACATAAGTGAGTACACCCCACAGTGAACATGTCCAAATTGTGCCCAAATGTGTCGTTGTCCCTCCCTGGTGTCATGTGTCAAGGTCCCAGGTGTAAATGGGGAGCAGGGCTGTTAAATTTGGTGTTTTGGGTACAATTCTCTCATACTGGCCACTGGATATTCAACATGGCACCTCATGGCAAAGAACTCTCTGAGGATGTGAGAAATAGAATTGTTGCTCTCCACAAAGATGGGCTGGGCTATAAGATGATTGCTAACACCCTGAAACTGAGCTACAGCATGGTGGCCAAGGTCATACAGCGGTTTTCCAGGACAGGTTCCACTCGGAACAGGCTTCGCCAGGGTCGACCAAAGAAGTTGAGTCCACGTGTTCGGCGTCATATCCAGAGGTTGGCTTTAAAAAATAGACACATGAGTGCTGCCAGCATTGCTGCAGAGGTTGAAGACGTGGGAGGTCAGCCTGTCAGTGCTCAGACCATACGCCGCACACTGCATCGACTCGGTCTGCATGGTCGTCATCCCAGAAGGAAGCTGAAGCACAAGAAAGCCCGCAAACAGTTTGCTGAAGACAAGCAGTCCAAGAACATGGATTACTGGAATGCCCTGTGGTCTGACGAGACCAAGATAAACTTGTTTGGCTTAGATGGTGTCCAGCATGTGTGGCGGCGCCCTGGTGAGAAGTACCAAGACAACTGTATCTTGCCTACAGTCAAGCATGGTGGTGGTAGCATCATGGTCTTGGGCTGCATGAGTGCTGCTGGCACTGGGGAGCTGCAGTTCATTGAGGGAAACATGAATTCCAACATGTACTGTGACATTCTGAAACAGAGCATGATCCCCTCCCTTCGAAAACTGGGCCTCATGGCAGTTTTCCAACAGGATAACGACCCCAAACACAACCTCCAAGATGACAACTGCCTTGCTGAGGAAGCTGAAGGTAAAGGTGATGGACTAAACCCAATTGAGCACCTGTGGCGCATCCTCAAGTGGAAGGTGGAGGAGTTCAAGGTGTCTAACATCCACCAGCTCCGTGATGTCATCATGGAGGAGTGGAAGAGGATTCCAGTAGCAACCTGTGCAGCTCTGGTGAATTCCATGCCCAGGAGGGTTAAGGCAGTGCTGGATAATAATGGTGGTCACACAAAATATTGACACTTTTGGCACAATTTGGACATGTTCACTGTGGGGTGTACTCACTTATGTTGCAGCTATTTAGACATTAATGGCTGTGTGTTGAGTTATTTTCAGAAGACAGTAAATCTACACTGCTATACAAGTTGTACACTGACTACTCTAAGTTATATCCAAGTTTCATGTCTATAGTGTTGTCCCATGAAAAGATATAATGAAATATTTGCAGAAATGTGAGGGGTGTACTCACTTTTGTGATACACTGTATATACTGTATATACACCTCAGTCTATACCTCCATCTGTCTTCATATATACCTGCATATACACCTCCATCTATACCTCCATCTGTCTTCATATATACCTGCATATACACCTCAGTCTATACCTCCATCTGTCTTCATATATACCTGCATATACACCTCAGTCTATACCTCCATCTGTCTTCATATATACCTGCATATACACCTCAGTCTATACCTCCATCTGTCTTCATATATACCTGCATATACACATCAGTCTATACCTCCATCTGTCTTCATATATACCTGCATATACACCTCAGTCTATACCCCCATCTGTCTTCATATATACCTGCATATACACCTCAGTCTACACCTCCATCTGTCTTCATATATACCTGCATATACACCTCAGTCTATACCTCCATCTGTCTTCATATATACCTGCATATACACCTCAGTCTATACCTCCATCTGTCTTCATATATACCTGCATATACACCTCAGTCTATACCCCCATCTGTCTTCATATATACCTGCATATACACCTCAGTCTATACCTCCATCTGTCTTCATATATACCTGCATATACACCTCAGTCTATACCTCCATCTGTCTTCATATATACCTGCATATACACCTCAGTCTATACCCCCATCTGTCTTCATATATACCTGCATATACACCTCAGTCTATACCTCCATCTGTCTTCATATATACCTGCATATACACCTCCATCTATACCTCCATCTGTCTTCATATATACCTGCATATACACCTCAGTCTATACCCCCATCTGTCTTCATATATACCTGCATATACACCTCAGTCTATACCTCCATCTGTCTTCATATATACCTGCATATACACCTCAGTCTATACCTCCATCTGTCTTCATATATACCTGCATATACACCTCAGTCTATACCTCCATCTGTCTTCATATATACCTGCATATACACCTCAGTCTATACCCCCATCTGTCTTCATATATACCTGCATATACACCTCAGTCTATACCTCCATCTGTCTTCATATATACCTGCATATACACCTCAGTCTATACCTCCATCTGTCTTCATATATACCTGCATATACACCTCAGTCTATACCCCCATCTGTCTTCATATATACCTGCATATACACCTCAGTCTATACCTCCATCTGTCTTCATATATACCTGCATATACACCTCCATCTATACCTCCATCTGTCTTCATATATACCTGCATATACACCTCAGTCTATACCCCCATCTGTCTTCATATATACCTGCATATACACCTCAGTCTATACCTCCATCTGTCTTCATATATACCTGCATATACACCTCAGTCTATACCTCCATCTGTCTTCATATATACCTGCATATACACCTCAGTCTATACCTCCATCTGTCTTCATATATACCTGCATATACACCTCAGTCTATACCCCCATCTGTCTTCATATATACCTGCATATACACCTCAGTCTACACCTCCATCTGTCTTCATATATACCTGCATATACACCTCAGTCTATACCTCCATCTGTCTTCATATATACCTGCATATACACCTCAGTCTATACCTCCATCTGTCTTCATATATACCTGCATATACACCTCAGTCTATACCCCCATCTGTCTTCATATATACCTGCATATACACCTCAGTCTATACCTCCATCTGTCTTCATATATACCTGCATATACACCTCAGTCTATACCTCCATCTGTCTTCATATATACCTGCATATACACCTCAGTCTATACCCCCATCTGTCTTCATATATACCTGCATATACACCTCAGTCTATACCTCCATCTGTCTTCATATATACCTGCATATACACCTCCATCTATACCTCCATCTGTCTTCATATATACCTGCATATACACCTCAGTCTATACCCCCATCTGTCTTCATATATACCTGCATATACACCTCAGTCTATACCTCCATCTGTCTTCATATATACCTGCATATACACCTCAGTCTATACCTCCATCTGTCTTCATATATATCTGCATATACACCTCAGTCTATACCTCCATCTGTCTTCATATATACCTGCATATACACCTCAGTCTATACCTCCATCTGTCTTCATATATACCTGCATATACACCTCAGTCTATACCTCCATCTGTCTTCATATATACCTGCATATACACCTCAGTCTATACCTCCATCTGTCTTCATATATACCTGCATATACACCTCAGTCTATACCCCCATCTGTCTTCATATATACCTGCATATACACCTCAGTCTATACCTCCATCTGTCTTCATATATACCTGCATATACACCTCAGTCTATACCTCCATCTGTCTTCATATATACCTGCATATACACCTCAGTCTATACCTCCATCTGTCTTCATATATACCTGCATATACACCTCAGTCTATACCCCCATCTGTCTTCATATATACCTGCATATACACCTCAGTCTATACCTCCATCTGTCTTCATATATACCTGCATATACACCTCAGTCTAAACCTCCATCTGTCTTCATATATACCTGCATATACACCTCAGTCTATACCCCCATCTGTCTTCATATATACCTGCATATACACCTCAGTCTATACCTCCATCTGTCTTCATATATACCTGCATATACACCTCCATCTATACCTCCATCTGTCTTCATATATACCTGCATATACACCTCAGTCTATACCTCCATCTGTCTTCATATATACCTGCATATACACCTCAGTCTATACCTCCATCTGTCTTCATATATACCTGCATATACACCTCAGTCTATACCTCCATCTGTCTTCATATATACCTGCATATACACCTCAGTCTATACCCCCATCTGTCTTCATATATACCTGCATATACACCTCAGTCTATACCTCCATCTGTCTTCATATATACCTGCATATACACCTCAGTCTATACCTCCATCTGTCTTCATATATACCTGCATATACACCTCAGTCTATACCCCCATCTGTCTTCATATATACCTGCATATACACCTCAGTCTATACCTCCATCTGTCTTCATATATACCTGCATATACACCTCAGTCTATACCCCCATCTGTCTTCATATATACCTGCATATACACCTCAGTCTATACCTCCATCTGTCTTCATATATACCTGCATATACACCTCAGTCTATACCTCCATCTGTCTTCATATATACCTGCATGTACACCTCAGTCTATACCTCCATCTGTCTTCATATATACCTGCATATACACCTCAGTCTATACCTCCATCTGTCTTCATATATACCTGCATGTACACCTCAGTCTATACCTCCATCTGTCTTCATATATACCTGCATATACACCTCAGTCTATACCTCCATCTGTCTTCATATATACCTGCATATACACCTCAGTCTATACCTCCATCTGTCTTCATATATACCTGCATATACACCTCCATCTATACCCCCATCTGTCTTCATATATACCTGCATATACACCTCAGTCTATACCCCCATCTGTCTTCATATATACCTGCATATACACCTCAGTCTATACCTCCATCTGTCTTCATATATACCTGCATATACACCTCAGTCTATACCTCCATCTGTCTTCATATACACCTCAGTCTATACCTCCATCTGTCTTCATATATACCTGCATATACACCTCAGTCTATACCCCCATCTGTCTTCATATATACCTGCATATACACCTCAGTCTATACCTCCATCTGTCTTCATATATACCTGCATATACACCTCAGTCTATACCTCCATCTGTCTTCATATATACCTGCATATACACCTCAGTCTATACCTCCATCTGTCTTCATATATACCTGCATATACACCTCAGTCTATACCTCCATCTGTCTTCATATATACCTGCATGTACACCTCAGTCTATACCTCCATCTGTCTTCATATATACCTGCATATACACCTCAGTCTATACCTCCATCTGTCTTCATATATACCTGCATATACACCTCAGTCTATACCTCCATCTGTCTTCATATATACCTGCATATACACCTCCATCTATACCCCCATCTGTCTTCATATATACCTGCATATACACCTCAGTCTATACCTCCATCTGTCTTCATATATACCTGCATATACACCTCAGTCTATACCTCCATCTGTCTTCATATATACCTGCATATACACCTCAGTCTATACCTCCATCTGTCTTCATATATACCTGCATATACACCTCAGTCTATACCTCCATCTGTCTTCATATATACCTGCATATACACCTCAGTCTATACCTCCATCTGTCTTCATATATACCTGCATATACACCTCCATCTATACCCCCATCTGTCTTCATATATACCTGCATATACACCTCAGTCTATACCTCCATCTGTCTTCATATATACCTGCATATACACCTCAGTCTATACCTCCATCTGTCTTCATATATACCTGCATATACACCTCAGTCTATACCTCCATCTGTCTTCATATATACCTGCATATACACCTCAGTCTATACCTCCATCTGTCTTCATATATACCTGCATATACACCTCAGTCTATACCTCCATCTGTCTTCATATATACCTGCATGTACACCTCAGTCTATACCTCCATCTGTCTTCATATATACCTGCATATACACCTCAGTCTATACCTCCATCTGTCTTCATATATACCTGCATGTACACCTCAGTCTATACCTCCATCTGTCTTCATATATACCTGCATATACACCTCAGTCTATACCTCCATCTGTCTTCATATATACCTGCATGTACACCTCAGTCTATACCTCCATCTGTCTTCATATATACCTGCATATACACCTCAGTCTATACCTCCATCTGTCTTCATATATACCTGCATATACACCTCAGTCTATACCTCCATCTGTCTTCATATATACCTGCATATACACCTCAGTCTATACCTCCATCTGTCTTCATATATACCTGCATATACACCTCCATCTATACCTCCATCTGTCTTCATATATACCTGCATATACACCTCCAACTATACCTCCATCTGTCTTCATATATACCTGCATATACACCTCAGTCTATACCTCCATCTGTCTTCATATATACCTGCATATACACCTCCATCTATACCTCCATCTGTCTTCATATATACCTGCATATACACCTCCAACTATACCTCCATCGGTCTTCATATATACAGTGTATCACAAAAGTGAGTACACCCCTCACATTTCTGCAGATATTTAAGTATATCTTTTCATGGGACAACACTGACAAAATGACACTTTAACACAATGAAAAGTAGTCTGTGTGCAGCTTATATAACAGTGTAAATTTATTCTTCCCTCAAAATAACTCAATATACAGCCATTAATGTCTAAACCACCGGCAACAAAAGTGAGTACACCCCTAAGAGACTACACCCCTAAATGTCCAAATTGAGCACTGCTTGTCATTTTCCCTGCAAAATATCATGATTTGTTAGTGTTACTAGGTCTCAGGTGTGCATAGGGAGCAGGTGTGTTCAATTTAGTAGTACAGCTCTCACACTCTCTCATACTGGTCACTGAAAGTTCCAACATGGCACCTCATGGCAAAGAACTCTCTGAGGATCTTAAAAGACGAATTGTTGCGCTACATGAAGATGGCCAAGGCTACAAGAAGATTGCCAACACCCTGAAACTGAGCTGCAGCACAGTGGCCAAGATCCTCCAGCGTTTTAAAAGAGCAGGGTCCACTCAGAACAGACCTCGCGTTGGTCGTCCAAAGAAACTGAGTGCACGTGCTCAGCGTCACATCCAACTGCTGTCTTTGAAAGATAGGCGCAGGAGTGCTGTCAGCATTGCTGCAGAGATTGAAAAGGTGGGGGGTCAGCCTGTCAGTGCTCAGACCATACGCCGCACACTACATCAAATTGGTCTGCATGGCTGTCACCCCAGAAGAAAGCCTCTTCTGAAGTCTCTACACAAGAAAGCCCGCAAACAGTTTGCTGAAGACATGTCAACAAAGGACATGGATTACTGGAACCATGTCCTATGGTCTGATGAGACCAAGATTAATTTGTTTGGTTCAGATGGTCTCAAGCATGTGTGGCGGCAATCAGGTGAGGAGTACAAAGATAAGTGTGTCATGCCTACAGTCAAGCATGGTGGTGGGAATGCCATGGTCTGGGGCTGCATGAGTGCAGCAGGTGTTGGGGAGTTACATTTCATTGAGGGACACATTAACTCCAATATGTACTGTGAAATACTGAAGCAGAGCATGATCCCCTCCCTCCGGAAACTGGGTCACAGGGCAGTGTTCCAGCATGATAATGACCCCAAACACACCTCTAAGACGACCACTGCTTTATTGAAGAGGCTGAGGGTAAAGGTGATGGACTGGCCAAGCATGTCTCCAGACCTAAACCCAATAGAACATCTTTGGGGCATCCTCAAGCGGAAGGTGGAGGAGCGCAAAGTCTCGAATATCCGCCAGCTCCGTGATGTCGTCAATGTCGTCATGGAGGAGTGGAAAAGCATTCCAGTGGCAACCTGTGAAGCTCTGGTAAACTCCATGCCCAGGAGAGTTAAGGCAGTTCTGGGAAATAATGGTGGCCACACAAAATATTGACACTTCAGGAACTTTCACTAAGGGGTGTACTCACTTTTGTTGCCGGTGGTTTAGACATTAATGGCTGTATATTGAGTTATTTTGAGGGAAGAATAAATTTACACTGTTATATAAGCTGCACACAGACTACTTTTCATTGTGTCAAAGTGTCATTTTGTCAGTGTTGTCCCATGAAAAGATATACTTAAATATCTGCAGAAATGTGAGGGGCGTACTCACTTTCGTGATACACTGTACCTGCATATACACCTCCATCTATACCTCCATCTGTCTTCATATATACCTGCATATACACCTCCATCTATACCTCCATCTGTCTTCATATATACCTGCATATACACCTCCAACTATACCTCCATCTGTCTTCATATATACCTGCATATACACCTCAGTCTATACCTCCATCTGTCTTCATATATACCTGCATATACACCTCAGTCTATACCTCCATCTGTCTTCATATATACCTGCATATACACCTCCATCTATACCTCCATCTATCTTCATATATACCTGCATATACACCTCCATCTATACCTCCATCTGTCTTCATATATACCTGCATATACACCTCCAACTATACCTCCATCTGTCTTCATATATACCTGCATATACACCTCAATCTATACATCCATCTGTATCTCTATCTATACATCCATAAATACCTCCATCTACTCAGCACTACAACATTCACTCTATCCATCAAACTAAAGCTCATTTTACTGATTAGCTCCCCTTCACTACCCGCCGTGTGTGATTGTGTGTGTGTGTGTGTGTGTGTGTGTGTGTGTGTGTGTGTGATTGTGTGTGTGTGTGTGTACCGTGGTCATGGTGGTGTCGTCCTTTTTGGGTGTGAGTCCCTGAAATATACGGAGGCTGTAGAATCCAACCACAGAGGAGACCATCAGATAACTAAACATCAGTCAAGGTTCATACACACACACACACAGACACACACACACACACACACACACAGACACACACACAGACACACACACACACACACACACACACAGACACACACACAGACACACACACACACACACACACACACACACACACAGACACACACACACACACACACACACACACACACGCTGTGTAGGATACATCATGAGGATGATTTCCACCACGGCCTGGACCACCCCGAACGTAGAGAGAGACGCGTTTCCAATATCATGATCCTGCACAGAGAGAGAAGATTCAAATTCACCCATCCATCATCCATACATTCATGTTCCATTTTTTAAGGTGGAACTGGGTGTTGTATGTAAGAGATTTGATCCTGTACTCTACTGTTGTTGTTGTTGTTTGTTGCAGTAGTGTTTTTAAGGTGGACCTGAATGTTGTATGCAAGATGTTTGATTCTCCTTGTTGCTGGTTTTTGCAGTGGCTTTTTAAGGTGGAACTGGAGATGTTTGATCCTTTTATTTTTATTTTTGTTGCTGTTGTTGATTGCTGCAGTTGTTTTTTTAAGGTGGAACTGAATGTTGTTTGTGAGTAGTTTGATCCTGTACTCTCATGTTGTTTTAGTTTATTTTTGTAGGGAGTTTTTAAGGTGGAACTGGGAGTTCTGTGTAAGATGTTTGATCTTGTACTTCCATGTTGTTGCTGATTGTTGCTGTGGGTTTTTAAGGTGGACCTGAGTGTTATATATGACTTGTTTGATCATGTACTCCCATGTTGTTGTTGCTATGTTTTTAAGGTGGAACTGGGAGTTCTGTATAAGAGGTGTGATCCTGTACTCTCTTATTGTTGATTGTTGCTGTGGGTTTTTAAGGTGGACCTGAGTGTTGTATGTGAGTTGTTTGATCCTGTACTCTACTGTTGTTGTTATGATTTTAAGGTGGAACTGGGAATTCTGTGTAAGAGGTTTGATCCTGTACTCCATTGTTGTTGTTGTTGGTTGTTGCTGTGAGTTTTTTAAGGTGGACCCGAGTGTTGTATGTGAGCTGTTTGATCAGGTACTCCCTTGTTGTTGTTATGTTTTTAAGGTGGAACTGGAAATTCTGTCTAAGAGGTTTGTACTCTCCTGTTGTTGTTGTTGGTATAAATCAGGTAAACGATGTGTACTGATGTGAGTTTGTGCTGATCTGAGCGTGCAGTTTGCACACAGTGAGTTCAGGTAAAGTAAATGTGTACGACACGGCCGAGCGACTCTGAACGCCGCACGATATCAAACACACGAGCCGACAGATACCAATCAGATACCAATCAGATCACCTCGGCACTGCCCATCACACCTGAGCATATCCGGAATTCTATTCGCACCAACTGCATGTGTGTGTGTGTGTGTGTGTGTGTGTGTGTGCGTACCGAAGAGCCTTTCGGCAGCGCCGTTTCATCCACCAGCAGGTACAAAATGTTCAGAGCCACCAGAAACACAGAGAGCGCCGTGCCGGCGAGCAGGATTAGCATGACGATGGGGTAGAGCAGGTTCTTCTCCCAAATCGAGGCCTTCTTCCTCCTCTCTAACCAACAACAGAGACACAAACAAAGACCTCCGTTTAAATACCATAAACAATACAAAATAGAGACAATAATCACCTAAAATATTCTAAACATTCACACTCAAACCCGTCCCCCACCTGTACCCGTCCTTTCTTCTCTCGTACCCCTGTTCTTCCTTTATCTTGTACCCCCGTCCTTCCTCTCGCTCGTACCCCTGCCCTTCCCCTCGCTCGTACCCGTCCTTCCCCTCTCTCTCGTACCCCTGCCCTTCTTCTTGCTCTCTCCCCTGTCCTTTCCATCGCTTATACCCGTCCTTCCCCTCGCTCGTACCCGTCCTTCCTTCTCTTGTACCCGTCCTTCCCCTCGCTCATACCCCTGTTCTTCCTCTCTCTTATACCCCCGTCCATCCTCTCGCTCTTATACCCCCGTCCATCCTCTCGCTCGTACCCCTCTTTCCCCTTACTCGTACCCTTGTCCTTCCTTTCTCTTGTATCCCCTCCTTCCCCTCGCTCGAACCCCTGTTCTTCCCCTTTTTCAAACCCCTGTCCTTCCTAACCCTCGTACCTCTACCTTTCCTCTCTCTCATACCCCTGCCCTTCCCCTCGCCTGTACCCCTGTCCTTCCTAACCCTCGTACCTCTACCTTTCCTCTCTCTCATACCCCTGCCCTTCCCCTCGCCTGTACCCCTGTCCTTCCTAACCCTCGTACCTCTACCTTTCCTCTCTCTCATACCCCTGCCCTTCCTCTCCCTCGTACTCGTAAAAAGGAGTTTTGTACCCGGCGCTGTAGATTAAAGTAACGTGATTAGAGGAAGCTCTCGTACCCAGTTTGTGTCTCTGGGCGCGGACGTTCTCCAGCTCGTTGTAGAGATTCTGGGAGTTTGGGTGCAGATGAGAGTTCGAGGCCGAACCTGAAAACAGGAGAGAAACACGGAGTGAGATCTGGAACCCAAAATGTGACGCTCTGAATTTAAAACCTTATGTCCCAGTCACTGGGTGTATAGTCTGTGTGTATGTGTGTGTGTGTAGTGTTTGTAGAGTATGTGCATGAATGGTGTAGAGTAAGTGTGTGTGTAAGTGTGTGTGAGTGTGCATGTGCGCCTGAGGGGGATCTGGTGTGAGGGGTTCCCCGGTGAAACCACAGTCTCATTTAGCTCCTGTTATTATATTTTAAATTCCACCTCATTTCTGTCACTCCTCAAAAGTCGAGGATCAGAGCGCAGCGCCTCGGGACACACACACACACACACACACACACACACACACACACTCTCACACACAATAATTAGTCGACATTACAGTAGTATTGGCGCTTAATAAAAAGCAAACCCTTCTACGAGGACTTTGATCAGAAAGCACACATTATTAAAATAAACAGAAGAGCACGTCCTGTCTCGCTTCCTCTGGGGGCGACAGATACTCCATACTGACATCAGGGGTGTGTGTGTGGGGGGGGGGGAGAGATGAGGGTTCGAAGGTGCACTGGGTAACATCTGGAGGTTACAAGTTGAACTAGAACCACTGAAAAGACTAAGCAGTTAGTCCTGGAGTCATGTTTGTGTTTGAGGACTGTAATGCACTGGTGGGCGTGTCCACAATGTCCAGCCCTGATCTAAGAGCCAAAAATGGAACCAAACTGGAGTCTAAGAGCCACAAATAGAACCAAACTGGAGCCTAAGAGCCAAAAATGGAACCAAACTGGAGTCTAAGAGCCAAAAACGGAACCAAACTGGAGCCTAAGAGCCACAAACAGAACCAAACTGGAGTCTAAGAGCCAAAAATGGAACCAAACTGGAGTCTAAGAGCCAAAAATGGAACCAAACTGGAGTCTAAGAGCCACAAACAGAACCAAACTGGAGTCTAAGAGACAGAAATGGAACCAAACTGGAGTCTAAGAGCCAAAAATAGAACCAAACTGGAGCCTAAGAGCCACAAACAGAACCAAACTGGAGTCTAAGAGCCAAAAATGGAACCAAACTGGAGTCTAAGAGCCAAAAATGGAACCAAACTGGAGTCTAAGAGCCACAAACAGAACCAAACTGGAGTCTAAGAGACAGAAATGGAACCAAACTGGAGTCTAAGAGCCAAAAATAGAACCAAACTGGAGCCTAAGAGCCAAAAATTGAACCAAACTGGAGTCTAAGAGCCACAAATGGAACCAAACTGGAGCCTAAGAGCCACAAATGGAACCAAACTGGAGCCTAAGAGCCAAAAATGGAACCAAACACCAGTGTGCAGGATCAAATCCCCTCCAAATACTTTTGATCTTTTGCGCTGTAGTACGGAGTGTAAACTAAAGAGCATCTTCACACTCAGCTCAGAAGTGTGTGTGTGTGTGTGTGTGTGTGTGTGTGAATGTGTGTGTCGCAGTATAGATGATGTCACTGCTGCATTACATCAGCTCCGATTATGTAAATTGCGCGACGTCGCAAGGTCACCGTGCATCTGGACATGGACAAAACGCAAGAAAGGAGCCAACACACACACACACACACACACACACACACACACAGACACACACACACACACACACACACACACACACACACACACAGACACACACACACACACACACAGACACACACACACACACACACACACACAGACACAGACACAGAACAATACAAAGAAACTCTACACACTCGTTAAAATGATTAGCTCTGGTGTGGAGGTGGCCGGACCCGGTCGCGTGGGTCCAAACCAGCCGCTCGCGTCCTTCAAACGTTCAAACGTCCATCAACCACTACACTATGATTTCCCATCATCCCACACTCCCGAGAAGAGGGCGTGTCTAAATCCTTATCTCCCTTAAAATGCTCCTACTGAGGCGCCTTAATTCTGAGTGATGATCTGACCGAATGACGAGGGAGCGTCCCACGCCTCCTCAGCGCCGAAGATCAATCCCAGCATTCAGTGCGGCACGACTTCTATCACAAAAAACTACAAACGTGGTGGACGAATCAATGCGGAGCAACCAACAGAGTTCTTTGTAAATGTAAATAAATTTTCATTGATGTGTAATGTGTATAAAGGTGTAATTATACGAGTGTGGGTTTATTTGTAAATTGGGGCGTCAGGGACAGTTGAAGCGTTTTCGGTACACGGAGGGAGACGTTAGCTGATGTGCTAGCGGGTTTGAGCGTCCAAACTGGAGTCGTAGTAGGGCTGGGCGATTTTGCCCAAAAAAAAAAAAATCTCGATTATTTTAAATTATTACCGATTCTCGATTACGATTTCGAAAATAGTAACAGCACCACCGATAATTATCCTTTCAAGGAACTCAAACTTTATAACAATAACTGTATATCAATAATTAACAATAATTAAAACAAAATAGAAATCTTAATGAGCTATATCCTTTATAAGAATAACTCACAAACAACTCACTTTAAATAATGTGCAGCAGAACCTCCTTACATTAAGAAAAGTGCAAAACCACATAAGTTCTTTACAGGTTTCTTAAAAGGAACACGAGCCTGTTTACTGTTTCCACCACTGAGTGAGTCTGTATCAGTATCTACACTGGGGGGGGGGGATCAAGTAATCCCTCAGCTCAGCTTTGATTTGGTCCTCTTGTGACTGGGGGGTGGATGGAGGTCTTAAGATCCGCTTCTAACAATATGGACTACAATTCCCATGCTCCCACGGACTGTCACGTGATTATCACATGTCCCCGGTCAGCCAATCCCGATCGCGCTCATCGGCTCCGGAGTTTTGATTAATTTCAGCCGTGTTCGATTCAGTGAATCTTAATTAAACTCTTCTGATCGTGTTTGCGCTCCTTATTACTGAATCTAAGCGTTACCGTGTATGACACTTGTTGTCTTCTGTTTACTGTTTTAGTTTTCGCTGATTTTGTACACTGTTTTTGCATTTTTGATATTAAACTTTATTTGATTTATATTCCGCGAGCGTCTGCTCAGTTTCAGCCTCGTGACACAGGGCTCTAGACTAACGTTTTGCACTGGTTGCACTGGTGCACCTAACTTTTTTTCTTAGGTGCACCAGCACAAAAGTTAGGTGCACCCAAATTTTCGACCGCATCGCATTTAACACCGCAGTTTTACAGGTTCACTTTTTTTTTTTTTTATCACTGTCCATACAGGCAATATTGACTTGGAAATAACTAACAATCTGGTCAACATGGCCTCGTCTGATGATCTGTTTGCTGCTGCCTGCCACTGAAAGGCAGTGGGGAGAGGGGACACTTGGGCAGTGCATTTATCGCCGCATGTAATGTGTTTTATAGATGCATTGGGCTTTTTCAGCCTTTCAATTCAAAATGTATTAGAACCAGTCACAAATATACTATTGCCGGCCACTGTCTTCTTTACAGTTAATTATAGTATTACAGACTAATTATAGCACACTTATAAAAATTATAAAAATAATAGAGTAAATGTGTATGTATGTGTGTATATCTATTTATATGTGTGTGTATATTTAAAATTATATGTATATGTTTGTGTGTGTGTTAGAGTGTAATCTTAAATGCAGTGCATTATATTATCGGCTTTACTGAATCTTTTACACAGATTCCCAAAATCGCTTGCGGTGCACTCACTGCGTATTTTGACTACATGTATTGTAATATATTTTGGTCTTTTAGTTATTTTTATATTTTACTTAACGAAAATATTGTCGTGTTTTTACTTTCACTATCGCGGCACTTTACCGCTAGCATTAGCCCCTTGCTACTGTAGAGGGTCGGCTCACCTAGCCGCTGTCCGGTGGGGATGCTACAGGTCTTTTGCTGTGCGGTGGTGGAGGTGTGGGAATAAAGGCACACGACAGGGTCGAGTCACTTTAACTGTTTAGTCAGGACTTAAGTGAGCGTTACAACACTTTACACCGCCGAGCTCCAGAACCCCAACTTCCATTCTGGGGACATCCGGCGAGTCTCATATACAAAACTAAACTTACAGCAGAACGTCCGAACGCACGTGTATAAACCTGGTGCTGCATTCTGATTGGCTGAGCTGAATGTCGCTCACATATCACCGCTACAATATTGTCCCGCCCTTCACTATCTCTGATTGGTTTAGACCATGATATTGGCCTAATGTGTGTCTGTTGTTGTTTTTTTCCCTCGGACGCCTGGTCGCACCGGTGCGACCTGAGATTTTTTTTAGTCGCACCATTGAGAAATTAGGTCGCATGTGCAACCAAATTGGTCGCACTCTAGAGCCCTGTGACATGATGGTATTTTAATTAAAATATAAAGTATGTAAACAATCGCGATTGTCACATTTCTAACCGGGTGAAAACGTTCATTCGAATTAACCGAATTAATCGTGAAAATCGCCCAGCACTACGTCTAAGAGCCATAAATGGAACCAAACTGGAGTCTAAGAGCCATAAATGGAACCAAACTGGAGTCTAAGAGCCATAAATGGAACCAAACTGGAGCCTAACAGCCATAAATGGAACCAAACTGGAGCCTAACCGCCAAAAATGGAACCAAACTGGAGCCTAACAGCCAGAAATGGAACCAAACTGGAGCCTAACAGCCAGAAATGGAACCAAACTGGAGTCTAAGAGCCAAAAATGGAACCAAACTGGAGTCTAAGAGCCAAAAATGGAACCAAACTGGAGTCTAAGAGCCAAAAATGGAACCAAACTGGAGCCTAAGAGCCAGAAATGGAACCAAACTGGAGCCTAAGAGCCAAAAATGGAACCAAACTGGAGCCTAAGAGCCAAAAACGGAACCAAACTGGAGTCTAAGAGCCAAAAACGGAACCAAACTGGAGTCTAAGAGCCACAAACAGAACCAAACTGGAGTCTAAGAGCCATAAATGGAACCAAACTGGAGCCTAACAGCCATAAATGGAACCAAACTGGAGCCTAACCGCCAAAAATGGAACCAAACTGGAGCCTAACAGCCAGAAATGGAACCAAACTGGAGCCTAACAGCCAGAAATGGAACCAAACTGGAGTCTAAGAGCCAAAAATGGAACCAAACTGGAGTCTAAGAGCCAAAAATGGAACCAAACTGGAGTCTAAGAGCCAAAAATGGAACCAAACTGGAGCCTAAGAGCCAGAAATGGAACCAAACTGGAGCCTAAGAGCCAAAAATGGAACCAAACTGGAGCCTAAGAGCCAAAAATGGAACCAAACTGGAGTCTAAGAGCCAAAAACGGAACCAAACTGGAGTCTAAGAGCCACAAACAGAACCAAACTGGAGTCTAAGAGCCAAAAATGGAACCAAACTGGAGTCTAAGAGCCAAAAACGGAACCAAACTGGAGTCTAAGAGCCACAAACAGAACCAAACTGGAGTCTAAGAGACAGAAATGGAACCAAACTGGAGTCTAAGAGCCAAAAATAGAACCAAACTGGAGCCTAAGAGCCAAAAATTGAACCAAACTGGAGTCTAAGAGCCAAAAATGGAACCAAACTGGAGCCTAAGAGCCAAAAATGGAACCAAACTGGAGTCTAAGAGTCAAAAATAAAACCAAACTGGAGCCTAAGAGCCAAAAATTGAACCAAACTGGAGCCTAACAGCCAGAAATGGAACCAAACTGGAGTCTAAGAGCCAAAAATGGAACCAAACTGGAGTCTAAGAGCCAAAAATGGAACCAAACTGGAGTCTAAGAGCCAAAAATGGAACCAAACTGGAGCCTAACAGCCAGAAATGGAACCAAACTGGAGTCTAAGAGCCAAAAATGGAACCAAACTGGAGCCTAACAGCCACAAATGGAACCAAACTGTTGCCTAAGAGCCACAAATGGAACCAAACTGGAGCCTAAGAGCCAAAAATGGAACCAAACTGGAGCCTAAGAGTCAAAAATAGAATCAAACTGGAGTCTAAGAGCCAAAAATGGAACCAAACTGGAGCCTAAGAGCCACAAATGGAACCAAACTGGAGCCTAAGAGCCACAAATGGAACCAAACTGGAGCCTAAGAGCCACAAATGGAACCAAACTGGAGCTAAGAGCCACAAATGGAACCAAACTGGAGTCACTTCCTGTGCTCTCGACAAACACTTCCTCAGATCCATCTGATAAACCCCGAATCCAAAACCCGGTGGCGGTGGTGGGGTGAACTCGCTCCTCTTTCTCTCCCGCTTTCTTTTAACTGCACCACCTGCCTCCCAAAACAAGTTCTCCTGATAAGCTCCGTTCTCCCTGCAAGCATGAATGCTACTCTTCCCAGAATGCCGAGCTATCAGGCGTTCCGAGCTTTTGTGGCGGCGGCACATCAAGCGGGCGCGGCAGGGACGGAACGGAACGCGGCGAGACGTTCAAAGCCGAGCGCTAGGCAGGAGCGCATTGAGGAGCAGCGGTGGAGAAAGATCAGCTCCTAGCATCTCGCTCGACGCTGCGCCGCTCAATGGGAACGCCGGCGCGCTAGGCTAGATCAGCTGTACGCTCGCTCGCGTGCTTCACTGGACGCTAAAGAGGCTCGCGAACAAAACAGCAGAACACACGGACACCGCCGGCTAACGCTACACGTAGTACATGCAGGGAGGGGGGAGGGGGGGGGGCAAGGGGACTGGAACACACCCACCGCTGAGTCTGTTCCGCAGAGCTTCTTCCTGGAGCTGGATGCAGAACAGCCGCTCGTCCAGATCCTCCAAAATCTGACACACAAACACACAGAACCCGTCTTAGAACCTCACAACACTCAGCCAAAAGTATGTGGACGCCGCTTCTCATGCTCGACTTTAGGTCCCTAATATTCCAGCAAACCAGGTTCACTAAGGCAGCGGATCTCCACCTTTTTTTGCACCACGGACCGGCTTCATATAAGATATAATTTCACGGATCGGCGGGGGCGGGAGGATTTAATAATATTGCTCACAGAAGGTGTAAAATGAGCTTTTTTCGCTGCAAACGAGACGCTGCTCCCACCTAGTGGTGATAAGAGACAATAACACCCGAAATAGAAGCAGTGAAAAATGCTCTTCTGTGTTGGGGACCACTGCACTAAGGCATGGTTCTACAGAGCTCAACCTGAACCCCTTATGGGATGAATTGGAATGTCCGTTACCTCCACATTCTTACTAAGGATTCACATAGAAAGCAAGCGGTAAACCCTCACCAGTGTGTGAATCTGATCTGAATCTGCATCAGTGTGGAATAAGGTGCAGATCCAGGGTTACAGCTCCACATGTATCTGTTTTTATCTGGATTCTCCTCCCTGTTTCACTTTTAAACTTGTGTTACAGCTCCAGCTTCTGAGAAATGCTGAGAATCAGAATCAGCTTCTCCCAGAGTCTAAAACGCTTCTGGTTGAAAATAAAGCTTAACGTGGTTTAATGTAGTAAAAGAAGGAGACAGGAGCACTAAACTCCTCTTCATTATTACTGCTCATAAGTTCCTCCACTAATCACATTCCTCACTCGCTGTTTTACTACAATAAGTCGCTTTTACCGCCTCGAATCAAACAGTTCGTCCCATTGGAGGAGCTTTGCAAATGTTCAGTCATGTGAATGCGCCCTCAGGCAAGGACGAAGACGGTAGTGGGGCGTCCAAATACTTTTGGTCATATAAAGTGACTATAATAAGTTAATTGAAATTAAGAGAGGTGAATATACGTACCGTGGGTTTGACCAACAGCTGACCCATCACTGTAAACATCCGGGACAGACCCACCGGAGTACACACTGCCCAACACACACACACACACAGGTACGTTACACACACCTCAGGTAGCACTTTCATCTATAGAAGGTCTATTGTTAACCAGATCCACCAGATTTACTTCCAATTTACTTATGTGTGTCAAACAGACCTGGAAATTCATCTAGAAATAAATTCACTATTAAATATTGTATTCTAAATAAAATAAAAAGCACTTGGAATATAAAAAATAACCATAAACGATAGTATAAGCTAGGTGTAGGTGTATGTTCATGTTTCTGCATTTATTCCCACTTCAAAGTCACTCAAAGCCAAACAAAACAACTAATTATTGTTCGGTATTTTATTATTTTTTAGTGGAACTTTAAGAAACGAGAAGCCGAGACTCTGAGCTTTCCGACGACGCGCCAATCAAGCGTCTCCACCAATCCGGCGCGGAGATATTCCACATTTCGAAAAATCGAACGTAAACAAACAAGCTGCTCCAGCAACAGTCAGCTGTTCAAAGAGACGCGGTTCTACAAGCGCACAGCGGCTCTGACTCCCAGAATCCTTCAGC